>NW_027262951.1:0-17500 GCF_902827115.2 Pseudochaenichthys georgianus
CCACCACCACCACCATCATCACCACCACCACCACCACCACCATCACTACCATCACTACCATCACCTGTCTTGTCACATAGATTATACTATCTGTGTCGTAGTAGAAAATCTCTGTGCTGTAATTTCTCCAATTCCCTGTTCAGTTTCAGCCAGTTTGTCATTTTGAGGCTATTTCAGTGAAACAAGGCTGTTTTGAACATTTGACTGATTTATGCTCAATTCTCTCAGAAAGTTACTGAAAGATACACTTTAGTGCATACAAGCTGAAAAGTAGAGAATGAAGTACTTTGTTTTAGTAGATTTGGTCAAGCATCTGACTCTTAATGGTCCTCTCTAAAATTGATTCAGGGTTTGTTTTAAATGATCTGTGCTTTGTGTGTACAGACACACAGACACACAGACACACAGACACACAGACACACACACACACACACACACACACAGAAAACACTAGTATGGTTTTTGTGTTTTCAGTGTTTCTGTGTTTCTGCCTTTCTGTGTTTCTGTGGGTGTATAAGACGCACGTTTCAATACACATTTATCCTACATCTTCCCTGTTATCCTCCCCTTGTTATAATGAAGACAACAGTGCGTGTGAAGGACTGTAATACACATGTATCAGACACGCTCCCCTTGCTATAATGATGACAACAGTTTTTAAATGTAAACATTTTTTTTTTTACATTTTTAAATGTCCTTTTTACATTTTTTTCATTTTTTCACACACAAAATCAATAGTTATACTGATTGTTTCCCCAGGACCGTCTGCATCTTAGAATTCCCCATATTACTGGAGATATTGTGATGGAGTTTTTTGACTTCAGTCAAAATATTCACGTGTATGTTGTTTTCGACACAAAGATGCATTACATCTACAAACAGAGCATACAATGAGAGCACATGATACACTTTTGATGTTTGTTTCATTTCTGAGATAATGTTACAGAATGTTTCGGAAAATGAAGATTCCAGGACCACTTTAAATGTTTCGTTTACAATCGTTTCCCAATGACCCGGTCGGAAAAGTACTGCCAGAACGAACGATATCCAAAATGTCTTCCATTCTTTTTACACAGGGGTCCCTACTCGTTCTGTTTTCAATCGTCCCCATCACCACACTTATTAAAAGGGTAATGACTACATTCTGATCAATATATACAGAGCGTTTTGCATAGTAGTTTCCCATTTTTATTTTACTTTAAAGAAAAAAAAAAGTCAATGTATCGAACAAGTCCTTGGCTTCAGTCAACTGCTGGTTATTAGGCTTCTTCTTCTCCATCCAACTCGGCATGGATCTTTTTAAGTCTCTCCTTGAGGCGTCTGCAATTTTTGAGATTGTGAAGTAAAGCCTCCGAAGCGCCTTGGATCCTCCAATCATCCGTGAAAATGTCTTTATCAATAAGTGTCTGGTCGATCTCAGTAATGAAGTCGGTGAGCCAGAGTCTTTTCATTAACGCGTTGTAATTGTTTCTGAAGTAAAAATCGGACATGTCATTCAGATAATCGTGTTGCCTCTGGCCGGGGTGACTGACTCGGCACCCGTTGCAGATTTCTTCTCTTTACCGATGTATCACCCTCTCCACAATATCAACCAACACCGATTTCACTATGTCCATAAACAGAGACGTCTTGGCCCAAGGAGTAACATCAGCAGCAGTAGTACTGCAAGATTCGGGTGTCCAAAATGGTGGTGATGATGGTAGTCCAGGAGTCTGTTCCTGGCTGCAACTCGCGGGGGGAGTCTTGGTTTTTCTCAGATCCATGGCTAGTTTACAACGGTCATCTTAGTGGGGTCCTTCGTTTTAGATGATTTGCTGAGTGGAGGGTGGGACTTATTGCGTTGAATGGGGGAAGTCGTCTGTAGAATTGAGAGTTATTAAAAAAAGTTCTTTAAGCGTTGTAGCTTTTTCAACTATCATTTCCAACCAAGCAGCAATAGGTCAAATTTAAGAATAAGTAATAGTTTTTCAAGATTTTACGGAAAAAGTCAAAAGTATAGTTTGTCAGAAATATGGAAAAGTCATTGTGTACAAATAGTATGTTGAAAATCAAAAGAAAGAAACTCAATTCATTACAAATTAATGAATATTTTACCCAGTTCTAAAGTGTTGCACCCCTTAAAGAAAAACCCCATTCCTTACCAAGTACTTCATATTATACCCTTTGTTAAGTGTTGCGTACATCAAGGTGTATCTTAAAGTATCTTGGTAGCAGAAAATAACTAAAATATGTAAGTTTATCAGAAAAGAAAAAACCTTGTTTAACTGAACAAGTGTTTTTTTTAAACCAAATTCCTTACAAAGTACTTCATATTCTACCAGTTGTTAAGTGTTGCATACGCCAAAGTGTGTCTAAAAGTATCTTAGTAACACAAGAAAAGAGAAAAAAGCATTGATGTAAACAAAAACTGGATTGTTCCACTGAAATAATAAATAGATAATTTCAAAAAGTGCGTTTAAAAGAAAATGTATTCGGATAAAGTATTTTATTTTCAGAAATGTTTAAGGTTTTGCATACCTCAAAGTGTGTCTAAAAGTATCTTGGCAAGAGAACCAAAGCCAAAATCTGCCTAATGGCAGTAAAATAAGTGTTAAAATCACAAAACTTGCCTTTTAGATAAACAGTCTTTTAAAAAAAAAAAAGACATGATCAAGGGGGCATTAACCTCTGTAAAAGTGAGAGTCTTTTTCACCAGTATAATATCCATCGATGTCTGACTCTGATTAAAAAGTTCTTTAAGCTTTGTAGCTTTTCCATCAATCATTTTCAGCCAAGCAGTCAGAGGCACCCGCAAGGATGTCTGAAAAACCCCGCATGTAGAGTTGAAATACTCCAAAACAAAATCATCAGAGGGGTCCTTCCCCAGCGTCACCAAACGGCTTGCGCGGTAATACCATCGACCAAGACGGTGCTTGTCAGGACTCTTCTCACTTCTGGCAGCGGGGGAATATCTCCTTCTTCTTCCTCCACATTGAGGGGCAGCGGTGCAAACTCTTCTTTGATCTTGCATGCTGTCTGCGTTTCTTTGCTTTTCTTTGCACATATCTTGTACACCGATGGTTCCACTATGGTTTCTTGATGCACTACTTCTTCCGATACATTGGTGGCGTGGAGATCTCTGGAAGACACCAGAGTTAACACAGCCCAATCTGTTGAGGTCAGTGTTGCTTTAACACTGCGGGGTCCGTACGTTTCTCCATTCTTCAGATTGTAGAAATGCAGTTCATTCGCCATATAGTTGAATACATAACCCCAAACATCGCCATTTTTCAGAGCCCATTCTTCATGAAGTTCTTCGGCTGGAGGCGTCTGAACCCGGCATTCGTTTCTTGATTGGCGCTCTGGACAGATGGCGGTAAGTTGTCACAGGCGTCTCGCTGATTAAACCCATATCGAGGCGTCTCTTGGCCATTGTAACACATTAACATAATTGTACCCAATCACATCAAAGGATCTCGAACAATGGGAGGTGGGACTTAGCTCATTTGCATACTTGGGGGGCGTGTCACCTGTCACTTTTTCATGCATACTAATGAGACGAAAGCTTATTACTACTTAATTTATTTAATGATCACACGATTTTTACAAAAACAGTATACACAATATGCATAATAAACATAATAAAAACATGATTAGCCGGGGCCCGGGGCTCATATTAGCTGTCTAACTTGTACGGTGCACCGGGGAAAAAAGGCTGAGTCCACGGCCCCTACCCCCTCATCAGGAGTATCAACCGGCCCTGAAGAAGAGGCATCGCTGCTCTCCGTCCCTGAGCCCTCTTCGGAGGTATCTGACGGCGGTAGACCTCCTTCTGATGATGCTGCTGCTGCAGCTGCCGCCCTGAACATGGAGCGGATCTTCAATCCCTCCTTTATTCCAGGCGTATTCGCATAGAACCGGTCTGCAGTGCTTACGTCGTGACACATAAACCTGGCGAGAATCGACCTGCTTTCTGGATCTTGGTGATGCTTGATAATGTCAGCCAGGGCAGTGCGCAGGATTGTGAAGGTGACGGCTGTTTCTAGCCCAGCATCAGCCCAAGCCCTCTTCAAGTGAGCGTTCAGGTTCCTGGAGGCGTACGTCCCCGTTGTGAAAAGGAAGAATTCATTCTGAGGACCCGACAAGCCCTCTTTTATCCCCATCCACCGCATGACCCAGCTGAACTCCTTCTCTGTAAGCACCAGCTGTGCTTCACCAAATGTCTTGGCAGTCTTGTGATCCTGCACGTGGATGATGTAGCCCTCAGCAGTGCCCCTTCTGTCCGCCTCAAAGACCTCAGTGTTGGTCATGTTTGCGAACACACCCGGACGGTGGCCATACAGGAGGCTCCAATGGAGGGTTAGATAGCCATATAGCAGGTACTGGGTGATTGAGGTCGGATTGCTAGCCATCAGGTCAAGGAGATCAGGGATGCGCTTCTCAGCGGCGAGAAGCTCCGCCTGGCTCGGCAGACGATCCAGCTTGTTCCTCTTCATCTTGAACTGGTGGACAGTGACAGACTTCTTCAAGTCGTTCATGTTGGCTGTCACCTCTCTGATGATGTGGGTCGTATCAGACTGGGTGAGCCTGCACCCCCGGAGCTTTGACTCAGACAAGTACCTCAGGACATTCTTCACATTCTTCAGGAACAACAGCGATGTTGTGACTGCCCGGCCCGACTTTACAATATACTCGCTCCAGCCACGGACCCTCTTCGTGTCTTTTAGGAACAGCCAATCCGACAGCCGGTTAACACCATGGGCCATGAATACGAGGAAGTTCTTTATCCGGCTGACATTGGACAGACAATTTTCTTTCTGTTTTACTGTCGGTGCAACACCCTCACAATGATGCCTGTATGTCTGAATGTACGTCTCCATGCTTTGAGGCAACGTGATTTCATGCATGGTATTCCCCCGTCCCCTCCCAGTGGACCAGTGAGGAGAGGTCCTTAGCCAGATTAGCTTTCAGCTTATTGTAGACGGGCACACAGGTCTTCTGGCATACAGGGGTCTCACTACCGGAGGCTGCTGGGGACCGCATGAGAGTCTTGACCGGAGTCTTGAGAGGGGTCTCGTTACCGGAGGCTGCTGTGTTTATGCCGGAGGTACTTGAGATTGCCAGGCCCTTAAATCGTATGCATTCTTCCTCTTCCTCAAGCACAGCAGCAGTGGCACTCTGCTGCCTGGGTTTTAGCCCCTTGTTCAGCCTGGAGCGCAGGGTCTTCACCTCATCAATGAGGGCATCCTTCTGAGCCCTCAATGCCACACTGTCCAGCATCACCTGCCTGCAGTCCTCTTCGTCACACTCAGTGTGTGGGGAGAAGGGTGGAGGGTGCACCGGGTATCCTCCTAATTGTCTATATCCACTGATGTAGCCATTCCAATAATGGGATTAGTCTCTCTGAGGTCACGGAGCTACAGCAGGGCCACACGATGCTTCAGCCTTGCCAGGACCTGATGTGCCTCATCTCGGGAGAACTCAGGGTGGCCATGAGTTACATGACAGTTTCTTCCCAGCATACGAACACCCTGTGATGGGACAGGGTTTGGTCCGAACATTTATTCGGCCACTGGCCATTTTGAGAATGATGCCTCTTTCCTCCAAGTTCCGCACTGCATGTTTGTGCTTCAGGTGCTTGTTGAAAGCCAGATAGAAGAGTCTGCACACCGGGCATTCGGACGACATCCTTACTGAAACAGACACAGTGAATTGTATTTCAATTATTTTCTGTTTCTCCGTTTATATGCGTTAGCGTAACCGGTGATTGCAACAATGGGTTCGATGCTTCAATGCATGCTACACGGACCAAGGGAGGACTTGGGTTACCACCGGGTTAAATGGTCCCACCTCCGCACATTGGGTCCGATGCATCAATTCATGGTGCCCCGACCTTGAGAGGGTTTGGGGTGCCCCAGAACCAGGCAGAACCAGGCAGTACCCCAGCCGGAAACACGTTTTGTGGTCAAAGGAGGAAAGAGTGATAGATATAACCGGGGTAAAGCAAAGAAAGTGTCCGACAATAGTGACTTGTGAGGCGGCCAGAGAGTCTGTCATCTCTCGGTCCTATCCTCCAGGCAATGCGGTACCTGAACTGGGTCAAATTGACCAAAATGTAAAACACATAAGTTTCAATTCATCCATGGAAAAGGGCTGAAAATGAAAATAAGTATCCGAAAATAGTGCATCATGAGCCCGCAAGAGTCCCCTGTCAACTCCCCTTGCATTCCTCCAGAGTCAGGAAAAACTCTGTTATCTTTTGGGAAAACCAGAGGAAAGGGGTGAAAATGGAGAAATTGTATCTCAAAATAGTGTCTCATAATCCCCTGACAACTCCCCTTGCATTCCTCCAGAGACCAGTTTAAAAACTTAAAGTTTGGGAAGAACCATACTGGGGAGTCTCCATGCAACAATTGTATCCGAGCCAAAGCACTCATGTCGCGGACACATTCCTCCATGATGTGAAACAGCCGTTTTTTTTCTTCTGAATCCTCTCAAAAATCGGGTTTCCGATTTCGTGCAGATGGTAGCTTGAAAAACATGAATGAATTTTTTGGACGGAGGAGGGGAGGTCTCGATTCCCCTCTCCGTTGTAAAATGCAACGGGGGAGTGGACAAGTGTCCGGGGCTTCCGCCCAAAGACTTGAGCTTTTTGGAGCCCCTCCTCTGTTGGCACCCTGTCATATTTCGAGAATATTTTAAAACTTCATTTTTTATTATTTTAAGATATAATTGACCGATTGACTTTTCTTCTTTCTTCTTCTTTCCACGGGTGGGGGCGCATGGCAGGCCGCCTATGAGCTTCAAAATTCGGCCTGGAACCTCCGGGAATTGTGGGCTAAGATCCATAAACTGACAAAGTCACCCAGAAATGTCACTTTAATAGCCCAAAAATATATAATACAAATACATTTAAATAGTAAAAGGTACAATTGTGCTCCTAATTACCCGGAATTTGATTTATATAGCCCCATGATAGTGAATAAAAATCATTTTCATGGAAAAAAGTGTTAAAACGCCTGATTTATATGTTTGTAATGCTGGCAGCAGGTTCACTGCTGTTAGCAGGGTCTCACACTCAAAGGCACACAGGCAGAGCTCCAGGGTGATGCACAAGGCTTTCATACCCAGCAATAAGTGTTTCAAAGCTGGGGAAAAGTGCTGTGAATACAGGGAGAGAAGCGGGCTGTGAGAGCCACAGAGCGCACCCAGAGATCTCCTTGCAGCGCATGGCTCTTGCACCCAGACTGCACCCAGAGAACAGGCTGCTTCACAGCACTTTGCAAGCCAGGAAAAGTGATTGAATCCTGGGTATACATGTTTTAAATAGTCTGATACCTCCAGGGCGCATCACCGCATTTTACAAGCCAGGGAAGGTGCCTGAATCCTGGGTAAACATTGTTTAATTGCTTAAGTGTTTTTAAATGTGTGAAACAGTGTTTTGTCACTTTCAAAACTCTCCGGTCATTGACCGCAGAAATTGGGTCGATGTTGTTTTCAATCTGACCGTTAATATTCCAGTGAGACGAAGTACGTACAATGACCGGAGTGATAATTGTCCCAAAACCGGAGCATTCCCTAACCCTTACCCACCCCCCATTTCCCCTCTGCTGGTCTATGGCCTTGTAGAGGGTGACGGGGTACAGAGTCGCTTAGATAAGCGGGGGAGTGCATCTGACGAAGAGATAGGTTGTTGTGCTCCCTCTCTCTGTTTCTTATCTATATCTAATAGAACTGCTCGGGTCTTGAGTGGGGAAGTTCATGAGATCTTTCTAGAGGGTTATCAAGAATAACTTTTATCCAATGACCTTTTCCCTCTGTGTCTGTGTCTGTGTCTTCTCTTGTTCCGATTAACCCAGCCAAAGGTAGACGTAGTGTAATGCCTGTAGTGTAGACGGGCCGTAAGACCAGGCTTAAAAGCCGAGGGCATCGAGCTTTCGCAGCTCTGCCCCAGGCTCTGGAACACTCTGCCCTCCATGTGAGGGCGGCCCAGACCCTGGGGGTTTTAAATCAACACTTAAAACTCACTTCTTCTCTCTGGCCTTCTGGGCTTCTCTCATCAAGAATAACTTTGACCCAGGACCTTCTCCCTCTCTGACCTCTCGAGGTGTATTAGAGGGAAACGGTTTGCAGAGTGGCTTAGACTGTTAGGATTTGTCTGTTGGTATTTTTCGTGTCCTTTTCTATCTTTGGGTTTCCTATTTTTTTTTGTAAAGTGTTCACCCCCGTTTCCTGCCTGTTTGCTTTCTGTCGGTTTCCCTCTCTGATTACCCAATTGTGTTCACCTGGTACCTATGTGTTTTCTCCTCCCTCCTCACCTGTCTCGTGTTTATGTGATTAGTCCTGGGTGTATTTAAGTTCTGGGTTTTCTGTCTCTCTTTGTCGGGTTGTCTTGTGTATTGGCTTGTCCACGGTGAGTGTTCTGTTCTGTCATTGTCCTTATAGCCTTGAAATAAAGGAATTTCACGTAAATCTGCATTTGGGTCCTACCTGCTTCACACATCGTAACATAGACAGGCCGGGGTGTTACGATTCGTAGACACAGCGTACCTCCAGGCTCCAGTGGGGACCTTGTTCCCTGAGTGCGCCTCTCCAGCTCTGTTTCTTCCTCTCTCACTTGCTACCCTTTGCCCTCAGCCTATCCTAAGGGAGTGCTTGTTCTTCCCTCTCTGTCTGTGTCTGTGTATTCTCTTGTTCCATGAACCCAGCCACATCTTGTTCTTGTCTTGTATCTATCTCTACGCCGGGACCCGGAGTCCAGGCTGATCCTCTTGCTGTAGTCCTGTGTCCTGGATCCTCTATCCTGAGGTCTGGATTAAGTGGTGGACTTCGGGTCGTGGCTGAACCTGTCTCTGCGGTCCTGCCTGGGTCTCGTCATGCTGCTTCCCTGATGGCTTCCTCAGGACTGTAGCTGACATCCTCGTGGATTCATCTTCTCATTACAGAAACATGCACTTCCTAACATTCGGTCTATATGCTGTGAAATTTATTATCTCTTGGATTCACACACGGCATCTATTGCAGTCTGTCCGTCCTGGAGAGGGATCCTCCTCTGCTGCTCTCCCTGAGGTTTCTCCCATGTTCCCTTAAACTGTGGGTTTTCTCTGGAAGTGTTTCCTTGTACGATGTGAGGGTCTAAGGACAGAGGGTCCAAGGACAGAGGGTCTGATGACAGAGGGTCTGATGACAGAGGGTCTAAGGACAGAGGGTCTAAGGACAGAGGGTCTAAGGATAGAGGGTCTAAGGACAGAGGGTCTAAGGATAGAGGGTGTGGTTTTTCTCATACTGATATTCTGAACAGTCTGTGTTGTTGTATTTGCTGTAAAGTGTCTCTACTGTAGGCTATTTTTATTATATGTTCAGCACTTTGGCTCCACCAACAATAGTTTATAAATGTGCTATATAAATAAAACTTGATTTGATTTGATTTACGTATTGGAGCCTGGAATGTGCGGACCCTCACGGACAACCAAGCCAGCGATCGACCTGAAAGGCGAACTGCCATCATCTCCAGAGAGCTAGGGAAGTTACAGATCGACATTGCAGCGCTCTCCGAGACCCGACTGGCCGATGAAGGGCAGCTGAAGGAGGAAAGGAAAGCCTGCAAAGGAGCCACAAATCCATGGTGTGGGTTTTGCTATTAAGAACTGCCTCATCAACCACCTCCATGACCTCCCTGTGGGCATCGACGAGCGCCTAGTGACCGTACGTCTGATGCTTGCCAACAGTCAGATGGCCACCGTTATTAGTGCCTCCGCCCAACGCTTGATGCACAGGATGAAGTGAAGGAGGTCTTCTATGCTGACCTGGACAAAACTCTATCTGAAGTCCCCAAGGAGGACAAGTTAATCCTGCGTGGAGATCTCAATGCCAGAGTGGGACGAAACCACCACCTATGGAGAGGCACGCTGGGCAGAGAAGGGGTTGGAAACAAACTCCAATGGCGTACTCCTGCTAACCAAGTGCTCAGAGCACCACCTGGTCATGACCAACACACTCTCCGTCAAGAAAACAAGTTCAAAACATCACGGATGCATCCTCGCTCCAAACTATGGCATCTCATCGATTACGTCACTGTCCGCTCCAAAGACCGTGTGATGTCCTTAACACCAGAGCAATGACCAATGCAGACGCCTGCTGGACTGACCACCGCCTCATTCGCTCCGACACGTCTATCCGCTTAATGCGGAAAAGACAGAGCCGGCCGAAGCTTAACGTCGACCTGTTGGGGGACACCACCAACAGCAGCTGCAGGATGCTCGCAGCGCAGCCTTGCCCAAACAGTATCCGGAGGGCACACTTTCTACTGCCATCATGAACTCCTGCAGAAACATCCTTGGTCAGAAAAAGCGGAGACATGAAGACTGGTATGATGAGAATGACACAGAGATTCAGCAACTCATTGACATCAAGCGGCAAACGTTCATCACCTGGCAAAATAACACCCGCTGCCAGGTGGACCGAGCAGCCAACGCCAAGGCAGCCGTCCAAACGCACGTTAGGAAACTGAAGAACCAGTGGTGGACAAAGAAGGCTCTGGAGATCCAGCAGCTTGCCGACTCTGGTGATACAAGAGGATTCTCTGATGCCACATGAGCGGTATATGGTCCCAGCTATCGCCGCCTAACCCCCTTCGCTCTAAAGATGGGCTCTTGCTTCTGAAGGACAAGGATGCGATAGCAAACAGGTGGAAAGGACACTATAAGGACCTCTTAAACAGGGACACCATTCCTGAGATGGAGGCTCTTGACCAACTCCCTCAACAGCCCATAGTTGAAGGCATGGGAGAACCACCCAGCCTGGGTGAGGTGCAGGATGCCATTAAGAATATGAAAAACAACAAGGCTGCTGGGCCCGAAGAACCTTGCACCTACTTACATTTAAATGTGTACTGCGTCGCTGTTGCCATTTTATTAGGCATGTCCAGCCGTGCAGTGGGTGGTTTGAGAACTGCCTCTCTGAAAGGTCCCATGTGTTCACTCTGATGGGCTGTCTTCTGAGTGGGTACACATCACTAATGGTGTTCCTCAAGGCTCTGTTTCAGGACCACTTCTATTCTCCATCTGCACCAACAGCTCAGGGGAACATGGGGATGGAGCTACTTCACATCATGCGGATGATCCCGTGATGTTCTGAGAGGTCCCTCAGTCAGGAGCTGGTGCTACATCACAGGCTGCTTCTGACACGACTCAGACTCAGCTCTCTGAACTAACGCTGCTTCTAATGTGGATCAAACCGAGGTCACGCTCTTTCTAAAGCTGAGCAGACCCAGAGCCTGCTGTAGATATTGTAACTACGCAAGGACAAGTGCTCAAAGTGGTTCCTGTTACAAACACCTGGGTGTCTGCTTGATGGTCGTCTCTCCTCTAAACCTCAGGTCTCTAGCCTGCTGAGGAGCTGAGGGTGAGGCTAGGGTTCTTCTCCAGGAACACGTCCTGCTTCTCCTGGAGGCCAGGAAGAGGCTCTGTGACCTTTGACCTGTGCTGGACTCTGGGATCTGGTCTATCTGAATGCACCGGCCCATTGGCTGGTCCAGTTAGATGCTGCGTATCACAGCGCTCTGAGATGTGTGACAGACTGTGAAGCATTAACCCTTCACTGTACCCTGTATGTAAGGGCTGGTCTGCTTTCACTAACTGCACGGAGGCTCAGTCACTGGGACACTTTATATACAAAGCCATGTTAGGAAACTTCCATCTTATATCTGCTCCTGATCTCTCGGAGAAGTGTAAGTGGCTCCTGCCTGAGATCGCATGCTGTGGTTTTATTAAATGAGCAGCTGCTAGGACTGTCTCAGGGAAGCAGCTTCTAGAAGCAGCTCCTCTGTCTTGGGAACAGGCTGCACATTAAATGGAAACTGAACAATCTGGTGCCACTAAATGTTTTTAAAGCTCGGTTGGATGCTACTCAATCGGAAGCTGTTGGTACCTGCTCATGTGGATAGTTATGTAAATGATGCTGGATGATGTCCTTTTGTTGTTCTGTTGATGTTGTTATGTTTCATGTGGAACTACTTGAGCAGGTCTCCCTTGGAAAAGAGATCAATGATCTCAATGGGATTTTATCTGTATATATAAAGGTTTGAAATTAAACCTTTTTGGAAATTGGTCCGTGCGCAAAGCATTGTGGGGCTTTTAAGACCGCGGAAGCACGCCGGTCTCGCTAGAATTCCAAGTATGCTGGACATTGGAACAGTCCTTGAAATAGTGGCTCTGAAGGATCCTTCCTTGACATCGAGAAGCAGCCTGGAGTCAGCAGGACTTCCAGGAAGAGGCTATTTCTGGAGTGGGGGGGCAGTGGGGGACCCTGACCCACTTCCTGTTGAAACTGCAGTTCATGAACAATCAGTCCTCTCCTGCTGATGTTCAGGTGTATCAGTATGTAGTGTCTCTACTTTAAAGAGTCCTCTCCTGCTGATGTTCAGGTATCAGTATGTAGTGTCTCTACTTTAAAGAGTCCTCTCCTGCTGATGTTCAGGTGTATATCAGTATGTAGTGTCTCTACTTTAAAGAGTCCTCTCCTGCTGATGTTCAGGTGTATATCAGTATGTAGTGTCTCTACTTTAAAGAGTCCTCTCCTGCTGATGTTCAGGTGTTATATCAGTATGTAGTGTCTCTAACTTTAAAGAGTCCTCTCCTACTGATGTTCAGGGTGTATATCAGTATGTAGTGTCTCTACTTTAAAGAGTCCTCTCCTACTGATGTTCAGGTGTATATCAGTATGTAGTGTCTCTACTTTAAAGAGTCCTCTCCTGCTGATGTTCAGGTGTATATCAGTATGTAGTGTCTCTACTTTAAAGAGTCCTCTCCTACTGATGTTCAGGGTGTGTATATCAGTATGTAGTGTCTCTACTTTAAAGAGTCCTCTCCTACTGATGTTCAGGTGTGTATATCAGTATGTAGTGTCTCTACTTTAAAGAGTCCTCTCCTACTGATGTTCAGGTGTCTATCTATCGCTACTCACAGCTACTCACAGCTGCTCGCTGCTCGTGCTCTGAAACTCACCTGAGGAACAGGTTACACGCCGTCAGCGCTGAGACGTGATCCACCTTTGCTGAGTTCCGGATGAGGGCCACGTTCAGCCTCATCCACCACAGCGGACCCGAGTTCCACTGAAGGCTCGTCGGGAAGGGTTTCAGGAGCCACTCCACACTGGGCGAATCACTTCTGGGATCCTACTTTTGCCCGCCGAGTGGATTTAGCACGAGAGGGAGCAACTCTTGCAGAGCTAAAGAGTCGGAAGCGTGGTCCCGGCTCTCCTCTCGCCGCCCTTCTCGCCGCTCCTCACACCGCGTATCGCCGCTCCTCTTGCCGCTCCTCTTGCCGCTCCTCTTGCCGCTCCTCTTGCTGCTCCTCTTGCTGCTCCTCACACCGCGTATCTCCGCTCCTCTCCGCTCCTCGCCGCTCCTCTCCGCGCCTGTGCTACCGGCGGAGATGTAAAGTGGATTAAATAGCCGGTGTAACGCGGTGGGATTACCTTCTCTACTCTGCTGTGCTGCTGTAGCTGAGGCCTGGTTCCACCTGCTCTGCTCTGCTGTGCTGCTGTAGCTGAGGCCTGGTTCCACCTGCTCTGCTCTGCTGTGCTGCTGTAGCTGAGGCCTGGTTCCACCTTCTCTGCTCTGCTGTGCTGCTGTAGCTGAGGCCTGGTTCCACCTGCTCTGCTCTGCTGTGCTGCTGTAGCTGAGGCCTGGTTCCACCTGCTCTGCTCTGCTGTGCTGCTGTAGCTGAGGCCTGGTTCCACCTGCTCTGCCTGCTGTGCTGCTGTAGCTGAGGCCTGGTTCCACCTGCTCTGCTCTGCTGTGCTGCTGTAGCTGAGGCCTGGTTCCACCTGCTCTGCTCTGCTGTGCTGCTGTAGCTGAGGCCTGGTTCCACCTGCTCTGCTCTGCTGTGCTGCTGTAGCTGAGGCCTGGTTCCACCTGCTCTGCTCTGCTGTGCTGCTGTAGCTGAGGCCTGGTTCCACCTGCTCTGCTCTGCTGTGCTGCTGTAGCTGAGGCCTGGTTCCACCTGCTGTGCTGTGCTGCTGTAGCTGAGGCCTGGTTCCACCTGCTCTGCTCTGCTGTAGCTGAGGCCTGGTTCCACCTGCTCTGCTCTGCTGTAGCTGAGGCCTGGTTCCACCTGCTCTGCTCTGCTGTAGCTGAGGCCTGGTCCCACCTGCTCTGCTCTGCTCTGCTGTGCTGCTGTAGCTGAGGCCTGGTTCCACCTGCTCTGCTCTGCTGTGCTGCTGTAGCTGAGGCATGGTTCCACCTGCTCTGCTCTGCTGTGCTGCTGTAGCTGAGGCCTGGTTCCACCTGCTCTGCTCTGCTGTGCTGCTGTAGCTGAGGCCTGGTTCCACCTGCTCTGCTCTGCTGTGCTGCTGTAGCTGAGGCCTGGTTCCACCTGCTCTGCTCTGCTGTGCTGCTGTAGCTGAGGCCTGGTTCCACCTGCTCTGCTCTGCTGTGCTGCTGTAGCTGAGGCCTGGTTCCACCTGCTCTGCTCTGCTGTGCTGCTGTAGCTGAGGCCTGGTTCCACCTGCTCTGCTCTGCTGTGCTGCTGTAGCTGAGGCCTGGTTCCACCTGCTCTGCTCTGCTGTGCTGCTGTAGCTGAGGCCTGGTTCCACCTGCTCTGCTCTGCTGTGCTGCTGTAGCTGAGGCCTGGTTCCACCTGCTCTGCTCTGCTGTGCTGCTGTAGCTGAGGCCTGGTTCCACCTGCTCTGCTCTGCTCTGCTGTGCTGCTGTAGCTGAGGCCTGGTTCCACCTGCTCTGCTCTGCTGTGCTGCTGTAGCTGAGGCCTGGTTCCACCTGCTGCTGTGCTGCTGTAGCTGAGGCCTGGTTCCACCTGCTCTGCTCTGCTCTGCTGTGCTGCTGTAGCTGAGGCCTGGTTCCACCTGCTGTGCTGTGCTGCTGTAGCTGAGGCCTGGTTCCACCTGCTCTGCTGTGCTGCTGTAGCTGAGGCATGGTTCCACCTTGCTCCGGGAACAGCGTGGTTACTGTTGTGCTGGACTGGGAGAATGGCGGGTGTCGTGTTTCTGCTGTGCCTTTTCTTGGCTGTGCTGGACAAGGAGAAGATCGCTAGTCGTCCTGAACAATCTACTGGACTCGGGTATGTTCTGCCGCCCGCAGTGGACATCCCCTGTACAGTTTCGGAGGTGTTGCACAAACAATTGCTGGTTGCACTGTCGCGGACATTCATTTCGGAAAATGTTTGTCTTTCTCACATGCCTGCCACGATGGTCCTTCAGAATTGTTTTTTAAACTCTAATCTCACTTTCGCGAAGTTTGCTGGTGACTCTAGAACAGCTGACAATGTATGTGTGTTGATTAAGAGGAAAAGGTGCTTGGTATTTTTATTGTTGTTACTATCAGGAAATGTACAGCCAGGTCCACCGAGCAGTATTAGTCAACTAGCTACTCCTGCTGATCGTATATCTAGATCTGGGCTAGGTTTCATTCATTTAAATGTGCGTAGTCTGTTACCTAAATTAGATTTTGTCCGTATTTGGGCGAGTTCGACTGATGCTGATGTCATTGTCTTATCAGAAACGTGGCTAGATAAATCCATTTTGGCCTCTGACATTTACATAAATGGTTACAGTGTGTATCGCACTGACCGGCCTAAAAAAGGTGGTGGCGTTGCCATTTATGTGAAAAATAAGTTTTGTGTAACTAATATGGTTTCCAAATCTGTTAGTAAACGGCTAGAATGTGTAGCCGTGAATATTGAGGTAACAAAGGGTCAACAGCTCATGGTGGTGGGCTGCTACAGGGCTCCCTCGGCTGACAAGGACTCTTTATCGTCATTGGCAAAACTGTTATCGCAACTTTCCTACAAGGAGATAGAGCTGCTTGGTGGTTTGAACTGGGACTGGTCACTTCTGTGTCAGAGGATTTTAAAAACCAGTACCTCTTTGAATTTTACCCAGATTATAGACAGTCCTACTCGCCCAAATATTAAGTCCCCAAACAAATCCTCCTTAATTGATCTAATTTTAACAAATGTTCCACATAAATACTCATCTGTGGGAGTATCTGCTAATGATGTGAGTGACCACTGTGTTGTAGCCACAATTAGGGACACTAAGGTCCAAAAGGTTAAACCACGTATCACAAAGAGAGACAAGAAACACTTTGTGGAGCAGGTTCATGATCTGTTTGATTTTGATTGGGGTAGAATCAATCTGTGTGCTGATGTAGAAACTGCATGGTCTTATTTTTATCTTGGTTTTATGAAAATGATAGATAGACATGCACCTCTGCGTACATTCAGAGTGAAGGGACGAAACAATCCCTGGTTTTCTGCTGAGCTGTGCAGTCTCCTTCATGAGAGAAATAATGCTTGGGCTAAGGCTAGGAAATCAGGCTCAGAGGTAGAATGGCTGCGTTTTAGGCAGCTAAGAAATAGCTTCACATCCCAAATAAAAAGTGCTAAATCAAAGTACTATTTGTCGGTTCCCACAGAAAACCTGAATAATCCTAGGAAATTTTGGAAAGCCATAAAATCGATTTCCACTGGTGATATCCCAAATGAGCTACCTCCGTGCCTCACCACAGCATCTGCTCTATATCAGACAGGGCTACTATGCTAAATTGCTTTAATGAGCATGTTGTGTCTTGTGGCTCTCTGTTTGGCTGTGTGGCTCCTGTGAACGCTCCAATCCGTGACTCTGAACAAAGTGGTCTGGAAAACCCTTTCAGTTTTACTCCTTTAACTGTTGGTATTGTTCATGAAGCATTATCCAAGTTAGATCCTAGGAGACCGGCTGGCCCGGACAACGTAGAACCTTTCTTTTTAAAGATAGAGCAGATTTTATTGCTCCTCTTCTTACTTCTCTTTTTAACCTCTCCCTCAGCACGAACACAATTCCAAAAGTATGGAAGTCTGCTTATGTCTTGCCTTTACTGAAAGGAGGGGAGGCAACTATTTTAAATAACTATAGGCCAATCTCTAAGTGGTCAGTTCTGGCTAAGGTGCTCGAACGCCTCGAGAACAGGTAAAGGAGTTTTTATGTAACCATGACATCCTGTCTGAACATCAGTCAGGATTCAGAAAGAAACACAGCACCATCACTGCCACGATGAAAGTGGTAAATGACATTACTACTATTTTAGATAATAAGCAGAGTTGTGCAGCTCTATTTATTGACCTTTCCAAAGCGTTTGACACGTCGTTCATCGCATCTTAAAGCAGAGGCTACTCAGTATAGGCCTATCCAGCCGTGCAGTGGGTGGTCTGAGAACTGCCTCTCTGAAAGGTCCCATGTGTTCACTCTGATGGGCTGTCTTCTGAGTGGGTACACATCACTAATGGTGTTCCTCAAGGCTCTGTTTCAGGACCTCTTCTATTCTCCATCTGCACCAACAGCTCAGGGGAACATGGGGATGGAGCTACTTCACATCATGCGGATGATCCCGTGATGTTCTGAGAGGTCCCTCATTCAGGAGCTGGTGCTACATCACAGGCTGCTTCTGACACGACTCAGACTCAGCGCTCTGAACTAACGCTGCTTCTAATGTGGATCAAACCAAGGTCACGCTCTTTCTAAAGCT
>NW_027262952.1:0-18471 GCF_902827115.2 Pseudochaenichthys georgianus
AATGGAGTCTCTGAGAAGGTTCAAATGGTTACTTTAATTAAAAATATGGCGCGGTAATGTTACAAACAGGATATTGTTCAGACAGAAAAACAGCTGTGATCTGCTCCCGTGAGCGAAGGGAAGAGAGGCCGAACCCCTCTGGTCCAGCTGTTATATATCCTCTGCTGGCTCCTCCCTGCGGGCCGGCTCTCCACGTTTTAATGTCCGTTGTCAATGTCCGGTCATTCCGGATGTTGTCACATGCTACCCACATCTGTAAACAATAACGTATTCAAATAAACTGTACCTTCATTTAATATTCAGCAATGATAATATCTCGACGTCTATAGTTGTAGTGTTGAAATCAGTAGGTTTCGGTGTGCAACACTCCATGTCATATCGCAACTAAATTCACCTCTATAGCAAATGGTATATTAGCCACATGCTAAATGCTAACCCGAGATGAAGGATTTTCAGAATAAAAGCTTAACAACTGGTTGTGCACAAGAACTTCTGGGTTTTCAGTATAAAACAGCATTTAAACTCACAGTATGTTTAAGGTACTTTATGCCATTAAAAACATTAATTTTAATTTCTAACAGTGGCCATCTCTGTACAAACTACACACGCGTGTACATTACAATTAAGATATAGGTACACACATCCAGAATTATAGCATATCGAAGGCTTGAATCCTGTGTCATCTTTGATTCTCCTGGCTGCGAATCAAAGCTCCTGACTTTTATTCGCAGCCAGGAGAGAGTTAAAAAGAGACTAATGGAGCCTCTGAAAGTTCAAATGAGTCATTTGATAAAGTATCGTTGGTTGGAACAAAGCCTGAGACCTGACAAACAGGCTCAGGGCTGAACAGGTTAATACATAGTTAAACTTAGAAGTTGTTTGTCTTTCCTGGAATTAAAGAACACAACATTATCAAAGCTGGTAAAGCTGTATCTATTGCACTTGTTTTACTATCATTTCCTAAAAGGGAAGATCATGCGTTACATCTATCCTGTGTGTTGTAAACCTTTTCAGACAACTTATTTTTTTATTTTGGTGACGATACGACCTCTTGAGGCAACTGCATTCACAGAGTGCTCAACATGCTGCATCTCTTTGTTATCTTCAAACTGCATCCACCGAACAATATGAATACTTGTCCCAGGCTCTCGTCATCTCATGCCTAGACTACTGCAACTCCCTCCTGGCTGGTCTACCTGCATGTGCCATCCGACCTCTGCAGTGTCTTCCTTTTATTGATCCCAATTTTGGAAATTATTTTGTTATAGAAGAAGCATCAGTGTGTTCAGACATATAATACAAAATACTTAAAAAGTGGAACAGAACATTAACAACAACAAATGTAAAATAAAAATAAAATGAAAAATATGATATCAAATACAAACAATATAAACAGTATAACATTTCTGGATAACTAATATGTTCTAAAAAGTAAAAAATACTGCAGTGAGTAACAGGAATATATGCATACACTACAGGAGCATAGACCTACTTGTATATAAGTAGAAGAAGTATCAGAGTGTAGGAATACTCTGTTACAGTAAAAGTAGAACAAATTTAGCATCAACATATAGTGAAAGTAGCGACAGTAAAAGTAGTCATTGTGCAGATTGGTCCATTTCAGAATAATATATATGATATGTTTTATAATGATTGATCATGAAAGTGTTCTCAAAGCTGGTAAAGGTGCAGCTAGTTTGAATGACTTTGTATACTGCAGGGTAGCTTGTGGATTTACTCCAGGTGGAACTAAAGTCTGATTTAACACTTGATTATATTTCACATCATTCATCCAGATCTGTAAAGTAACTAAAGGTATTAAATACATGTAGTGGAGTAAAATTACACCATTTACCTCGAGTGGAGTAGAAGTACACAGTAGCATAACATAGAAAAACTCAAGTAAAGTACAAATACCTCCAAATTGTACTTAAGTACAGTACTTGAGTACATTTACTTAGTTACTTTACACCACTGGTAACAACTGTAAGAAACTCTTACCAAGCTTCCACCACACTACACTCTACACATGTTCCACTTAATTCGTTTTGTAAATACTGTTGCTTTTACTTTTTTGTGTACTTTGTCAATTGAAATATATTTTATTATGAATGTGTACTTTCTAAATAGTAATAACTGTTCATTTGTATGTAATATATAAATATATGTATTTGTTGTCTCCATCTTTACTTTTGCTGTAACAATGTACATGTCCCCTTTGTGGAAAGAATAAAGGAATTCTGATTCTATAAATGTTTGTTAAGAAATTGAAAACGTCCACTACAGTGCTTTAGTGTCTTTTTGCTCATTGCTTGGAGATCCATCCAATAATAAAAATGGTTGACTCACCAGTGGCGGCTGGTGGAATTGTTTCTAGGTCGGGCTGTGCCACATGCAATCAATTTCAGCAAACATCCCAGTATGACTTAATGCAAAAAAGTTTTCAGTGTTAATTTACCAGTCTTACATTTTAATGCCTCCATAAACAATTTAAGCATTTGAGACTGAGGACTATGTACAAAAACTTCAAAACAATGGCATTACAGTAGCAATACTTGCATACATATGTACAGTATGTATGTATATATATATGATGTATATCATATATGTATGGATATATATATATATAATATATGTATATATATATATAGCATATTATTTTGGAAAATGCCGTTAGACAACCAACAACCATCCTGGTTGGCTGCTGAAGCCTCATTCTGTAAACAATCTTCACTACCTGCTTTCTTGAAATGCCCCACAACTGTGGATCTCTCTGCATATAAAAATAACCCAACACTTGGACATTCCCGTAGGATCTGGGTACAGTTTAGGAAAACATGTGGACTTGTATTAATGCCCCTTTCAGCACCTATTGATCAAAATCATTATTTTCCCCCATCACTGCAGGACCTTGCTTTTAAAATGTGGGAGACAAAAGGTATTAAATCTTTTGGAGATTTATATATTGATGGTACTTTTGCCTCATTCACCCAGCTGAAACCATGGGCGTAGGAAGCATCCTGAATGTGTGGGGGACATTTTTAACGGGGGGTTTGGGGATCCCCCCCACAAAAGATATATGTAGATTTCCTGTATTCTGGTGCATTTTAACTGGTGGTTTGATACTTTTATGTGGCTAAACTAGCATGAGGAAAATGATGGGTACATTTTGTAATTTCATCCAGTAGTGAAGAAAGGAAACATATTTGATTATTAATTCAGAGCCGTCTTTGAATTAATAAAAAGCGGTTTAAATGCCCATTTTTTGTACATTTATATACAACAATAAATATTTGTGAGTGCGTTGAGAGATATTGTTGAGGAGAGTCATTTATATATAAATCGCAAAATACATTTGTGAATCCTTCTGTGAGCATGTATTAATATTGAGACTGATCTGACTCCATACAGATGTTAAGTTCACCTGGAATGGTAGCATTGACTTAAATGTTGCTCTTCTGTCTATATTGGTCACATGATGCCCCTTGACTGAAATGCTTCCTGTTCAATATCCCCACTGATTTCCTTAACATTCTGGATGAGAGTCCACATCACAATGACTCTAAACTGTAATTTCCCTTTCATCACTCACCTCAGCAACGGACCTCTCTCCACTGTCCCTGTGTTCTGCCTCTGACTCACTCTCAAGCGCCTAGATGTCAAGAGAGCTGGTGAAGTGATCATTATGTATTGAGCAGTATATTCTTTCACATTGAATCATAACAAGTCATACTGAATGTAAATACAACTGACTCTAAAGTAAGTCCCAGTCTGTGGCATTGGACATTTTGAAGACTCAAAGTCCCAAGCAGTAGGTAGAATATTAGCTAGTCTGTAATGTGCACAGAAAATAAACAGTTAACTGAATACTGGGATGGAAATGGCCTGTAAGCACTCAGTAAAACATAAACACACACAAACAGCTTCTGAATGATAAAGTATAATTAAAACATAATGCACATTACCATTTTGAGAGAGAGTACCGAAGTTAAATAATCTCTTATCGAACTGAGGCTCCAGTAAAACACACTAAAGTACATCATGGTGTTTACATGAGCACAGAGAGATCGGGTTATTCATGTTCCCTGTTTACGTGATAAATACTAGTAACCTGGCATTTCGATGCCTTTTCTCATCTAAACTATTCAGTATTTGTATCTTTATCATGACATAAAGACGAAACTCCTCTCCAGAAGTGAGACGCCACCGCCGCCATCACTGTTAACTGATTAACTGCTACCAGCTGATGACTTACTTTCCTCTTCTTTGAAGTTTTCTTATGTCCATGTTGTCTGGGGGAGAAAACATATCAAACCAAGAGATCGTCAGCTTTGATTTTCGCTGTATTAACAATGTCCTGAACACTTGGTGTGTGTGCCTTACCTCCGCTACCGGCATCGCTTCATACAACAGGTCTGAGCTGTCCAACTATGACCAACGTCTTGGTGCCAGACACCACAGCACACCTTCAGAGGTCTAGTGGAGTCCATGCCCCAACGGGTCAGGGTTGTTTTGGCCGCAAAAGGGGGACCTACACAATGTTAGGCAGGTGGTCATAATGTTATGGCTGATCGGTGTATTCAGAATGACATTTCCATTAATTGAAGAAAATCTTTGTACATTTTGATTGACGTCATAAAACTGCTTAGAGCTCTTTTGGAAAGTAAATATTGGATATTTATTCACCTTAACTTAACAATTTTCTCAAACTGAGCCCTTTAGTCAAACACTAATCGTTAACATGCTAAAACTTCAGTAATGCAAATCAAAGTGTCGGTCAGAAAGAGATTACCTGATTCCCATAATAGCTCCACCGTCCATCAGCAAATGATGGAGCAGTTTAAAAATGTCCACCTTACAGGCAATCAGCTTAGTGCCACTAATGGGAATTGTTTCATCTGCACTCAAATGGCTCCATAGTTTGATGAGAATATCTTCTCACTTAATTACAATTAAATTGTGCATCTTAATCAAACATAATTGTTATTTCTAATCTGTATTTAAAGGGAGTGAATTCTATTATTGCAGCCTTTGATTACTGTGGGAGAAGCCCTGGGGAAGAAGAGGTCGGGGCTGGATAAATTAGAGGTCCACCCTGCTCCATATTTATCACAGGAACATGACTGGGGGGAACATATTCTCTACTCTCTCCACCATGCTGATGCCTTTCTTTAGCCTTTATCTCAATTCACAAAATGAAATGGATTTATTTTCTTGATAAAACCGTACCAAATGTTCACCATCTGCCGACCAACATCTGATATCAACATTTCTGTGACTGGTCAGATGTGTTAACTAACAATGTCATCTCACACATTACAGTTCCTTCAACATGTTTGCTGTTGCAACATGTAAAAGTGATTACTATTTAATTGTCTTGATTTATTTTTATTTTCCTTCTATTTAACGTGTCTCGTACAAAGTATCTTTATTGCTGCTCTTTTGAAGTTAACCAAAAGCCTGAAACATATTTCCACACGTTCTTCAGTATATGACCTGCTTTCTTGCTAACCATTCCAGTGTGCAGATGTCACATGGCAATGTATTTTAATTATTCATTATTGTATGGTTTTAAGTGTGTGTGTTTTATACCTTTTTATTGTGTGATTTTACTTAGAGCAGGGTCCAGATTTATTGAGGGAATTAGATATATAATACATTTTATTTATATAGCGCTTTTCACAACTCAAAGACGCTTTACAGTATGAGGGAGGGTAGACAAACAAGGACAGGCAAACAAATAAATATAGCAAAATAAACGAGGAAGTTGATTGAGAGGGGGGGGGCTTATGGGTAGACAGAGTTGAAAAGATGTGTTTTGAGGCAGGACTGAAAGACGGTGAGGGACTCAGAGTCACGAAGATCTTGGGGGAGGGAATTCCAGAGCCTATGAGCTGCCACTGAGAAGGCTCTGTCCCCAAAGCTGCAGAGTGTGGATGTGGGAATGGACAGGGGCGGACTGGCCATCTGTAGAATCTGGAGAACCACAGAACGGCCGGTCGTCAAGGGCCGTTGACGGCCGGCCCTTTAAAAAAAATCTAGGGCTGTGCGATTATGGCAAAAATCATAATCACGATTATTTGGGTCAATAATTGATATCACGATTATTTTGACGATTATTCATTGACCATTTATTGAACTTTAAAACAAATAATATTTTACCAATAAACAAGATCAACAAATATGTTGGAGCACTTCATATATCATATATTATTAATATGATAAATAAAAATAAATTAAATCAAATATGATGCAGTGCACTGTCACAACCTACTGAAAACTCCTTAACATATAGCCAACATGTTGGTAAAACATATTCAACATATTCCACTCAGTCAAACGTTGAAGGCTGGCCAACCGTCATGGTCCAGAAGTAACAGGAAATAAATGTTGAACTACAATTTAAGACCAAATAAAAATGTTTAGGCCACCATGGGAAATGCTGGTAGGGCTGCTCATGTCGTCTCTTAAAGATTTTTTGCAAGAAACACCAGCCTGTTGACATGGTCTGGTTTCAGAGATGAGCGTAGGCAGGTGACAAGCCCCCTGTACTGAAGACCCTCAGCTAGCCCTGGCACATGGGGTGACGCCGGCCAATCACAAAGCTTTGATGCGTTCAAGTGCATTATTCTGGCACAGGAAGATTATGTTACAGGACATTAACGATAAAACAGAATATTGTTGTTCTATTTTTAGACACATCTCGCGATCGACTGGTTGGGCACCCCTGGGCTAGACCATAGGTCTGTTGTGGTAGCAAAGTAGTCAGCTGAAGCCACATCTCTCTCAACTTCCCCACGGCATTTGTCATATAGTGCAGGCAGCGCAGACCTGCTGAAATAATACCGAGACGGCATCGCGTAACGCTTGTCCAACGTATTGACAAGTTGCTTAAAGCCCTGGTTGCTAACAGTGCTAACTGGACACATATCTTTAGCGATGTGAAATGTAATGGCAAAGTACTTGCAAATAGTGGAAATAGTTTTACCCTTCTTTTTAACGAGTTGCTGCTCTTGTTCTGACATCTTCGCTCGCGCTGAACACTCACAACACATGTCACTCCCAACAAGTGGCCGAGTGGGCTTTTAGGGAGGGGCGAAAGCGCACCCTGCAAAATAATCGTATTTTGTCAATTATGCTGTTTTCATAATCGTCGCAAGCCATAATCGTAATCGCGATTAAAATACGATTAATTGCACAGCCCTAGTTTAACGTCATCATTTAAGTTGCGCTGACGGCCGACAGAGGGCGACAGCAGCCGCTAATGCAGTTGTGTGGTTCTTATCTGTCAAATAATCACAAACGAAGAAGAAAAAAGACCGGCCACGCAAAGAGAAGGGATTAGACGCAGTCTCTGTCCCTGCAGACAGGGAGAATGAAAAAACATGGATACAAATCAAAGAAAACGGAAAGAAAAAGGTGGGGCCGAGAAGGCGAGAAAAAAAGGTGAAGTCACTCGCAGGTGAAGCATATACATTTCGCAAATTGACAGACCTTTTTGGTCTATCAGCAGCAGTTTAGAACACGTGCAAGATGATGATGAGGGCGCAAGTTCAGATATACAGCCAGCCTCCTGCGTTCATGATGAGGGTCAGAGTTGAGCTGGTGGAAGATCCAGCTCAACAAGTGCAGGGCAAGAACAAGAGGTGGGTGAGAATTATCCCTTGAACTCAGTGGCGTTTTCTCCTGGAGGCCAAGGGAAGCCAGGCTTCTCCTGTTTTTTTTTATTGTAGTTATAATTTTAATAAATAAATAAAAACACTTCGTTTAGTTTCGGTAATTATTCTGCCGGCCCATCTCTCCCCCATTCTCATTGAGTATTTTACAAAGAGTGAAACAGCACCCCTCTAGATGTTATTGTGAAACAGTAGATTGCACTCTCTGTTGCGACAGGAGGCTAGCCGAAATTGGCTTCCCTTGGTGAAATAAAATAGAGGGATTGACCAATCAGATGAGGCTCACGTCAGAGGCGGCTGGCTTCCCCACAATCCAATCAAATCGCATCAACTTCAGTTCGTACTGTAACTGTCATCACTGCCCTTAGAAAGTAGCAAGCGACTGAAGCAAGTGCAATTATGGAGGGTGGAGATTTGGAGTATTTCATCAAAAACTATTGTACTAAACTTCCGCTACAGCAGCAACTAAAAATGAAATCTGATGACAGGCCAATGCCCAAACTGGAGCTGTGTACAGAGAGGGAAAAAGGAGCGAATCGGACATAAAACTTTAAATAATAAACAGCGGATTTCTAACATTTGACATTTCATGTGGCCGGACTGGGTCAGTTTCCAGGGCTGAATTTTAGCCCCAGTCCACCCCTGGGAATGGATAGGAGTCCGGCTGCGGTATAATATATATATTATTACGGCTTATATATATATAAGCCGTGTCTCTCCTCTTGATTTTCTTTCTCTCTATTATGTGTATGCAAGATGAAAATCAGTAAACTACATCCATTTTTAAAACACACCAAAACAAATTAAGAATGGTTTACATTTGGTTTTGCAGTATGTTCTGTGTTCCTTTAATCCCAGTTCATGAGGACAGTTCCCCTGGAGACAGAGAATAAATGAGTTGAACTGGAGATATTCCAAAACGTTCTGATTACCAACGGTGTACATGTACCACGTGGCAGACTGAATCAGCGTTGTTCCAGATGTGGGAACATTTTTATGGTGGTGATTTTGGGGGATTTCTACCAGGCTGTCAGATATGCAGATCTTTACTCGGGGAGGGGGAGATTTAATACGAGATTTAATACGCACCTGCATGCCTCAAGGAATGAACTGCATAATAATAACTAATTGAGAGAAAGCGTATACCATTAATTTGTTTCTATAAACACATTTGGTAACTCCACCCACTCACCATTTGTTGATTATGTACCACCTTGACAGGCCCGGCGTCATGGACGAGGCCCATGGGGCCGGGTCCGCCCATCCAGGATTTGGGCCTGCTGTTTTAAGCTGAATACAACATTTTAATTGTTTTATCATTATCTTTATTGTTGTTATTTGTAGGGCTTTGTCCTAATATTTATTTTTGTTTTAAACTATGTTGAAAGATTAGTTTAATATCATTTTTTTATTTTGCTAGGAAATTCTGAATGAAAGGCTGCGCGCGAGACTGGTTTTTCGCTGGGTCGAGTCGTGTGGGTTTTTGAGTGAGATGCGGCACAGCAGCCTGTCAGTTTACTCTTGCTAGGTTAGTTTGGCTTTTATCATTTCTATTTATCGGCAACAATGGATATCAGGAAGTGGTTCATGAAAGGAATATGGCAACTCAGCGCCAGATGCAGGCACATTAGAAGAAATCAGTTACGTTACCAACGAGCTAGCAAGCCAGCCAGGGACAAGGGAGGCGGGCAATCAATTATATTTTGAAGAGAAATTGACTCTCAAGCCGGCTCTCTCACAAACTGCTCTGTGCGCAAGCAGACCGCTGCACACGCTCTCTGCCTCTCTCAATATCTCTCTCTCTCCCTTTCTCTCCATCGCTCAACCTCACTCCACCTCTCCCCCCTGTGTGCGCTCCTCAAGTTTGCCTGCGTGCTTGCCCAAGTTGGCACAGCGTTACAAATGTGCCACAAAACCAACCAATGGATGTAGCCTATAATAAGACCGTCAACAGCCTTATGGCAACCTAAAATCTATGACCTAACCCCCCCCCCCCGTTGACAATTCAGATTTCCCGGGAAATGTAAGTTTCGGGGTGGGCCCGCCCTGGTAAATCAAATGTCCGCCCAGAGACGTATGTCTGCCGCCGGGTCTGCGCCTTGACATGACCATCCACAGGTTTAAGGTGTGGAATGTCACATGCACACAAAAAACAAACGTGTGTCATCGATTTTAAGATGTTTGTGTGTAGACATGACCCTAATCCACCATGTCTGGACACACCCATGCTCACCCATGTTTGTATTGGTGTGAAAGAGCTGGTGACACGCTTTACCTCCAGTTTAGAACACAAGGTGACATTGACCAGTTCAGAGCAAAGTGTAAAGCCTCCCTAAATACACCACACTTTGTCTGATGAAAGAGTGCAAGCAGATGACCGGTGTATAGCCTCCCAACACTAGAGGCCTAATCTGGGATAAAAGAGTGAAACACATTGTGCTGAGCTGCAGGTCAGCCTGGGTATGAGAGCCTGCAGGAGCAGCTTTCACACTTCATAATGACCTTTGCCTCTTTATTGACTTGATAAGCTGCCGAGCCAGAGAGGGAGTACTGGATCTGATAGATGATGGGTACTTTTGAGCAGCAGTAGTTTGTTTCAGAATATTTTCCTTAAAGATAGAATACCTTTTGGTTGTACATAGCTGCTCCAGCCTGTGTTTACCAGGGAACATTGGATGTTAAAGTATAACTGCTACATTCAGTGTGTGTAATGGTTTTAATCACTGGGCTCATTTGTTTTTAGGAGGAGACCTCTGAGGATAATTGGGCTCTTGAGGAGATCTTAAAGAATCCAAGAAACATGTTGAGCATGTGTTAGCCTTTAGCTCGTACCAACCTAGTGTTGTGCACACCATGGAGACACTGCTTTTAAAAACTACTGTTGTTTGATAGTGAGCCTGCTGGCTAAAAAAAAGCTTGTATGTTTTAACATTAATTTAACTCAACTATATTTTCTTTGTTTAATGTATTACTTATTATATTAATATATGGCATGGCACAACTTCTAATTATTTAAGGTTGAGAAAACAGCGATGGAGACTCACCAGTATGGCTGCCGAGCCATGGGATGTAATTTCCCAGGATCCTCCATGGGTGTCTAAACATTATGTTCTTGTGCCTGCAACTGAAAGAATGCTGCACTCTGGCTGTATGCAATGTAAAGAACTAATTGGTTACTGTAGCCTGCGATACACCACGTCACTGGATCAACAAGCGCACCCCCCATCATGCTCCTCTGCCATGCTGCCCGAGGCGGCTCTCCACAGCGGAGGCTCTCTGACGCACATATCTGTATCCTTTCACGGTACAGACGCAACAGCTTTCTCTGAAACACTCTGTAAAGGAGATGGGGTCTCCAGGAAATGAGGTTCATAAGTTGGCACCATATGCAGTGGCGTTTTTATATGTACAAAAGTGATGGGGCACGAACAACTTAGATGTGTATATATAAGCTTCTCGTGCTTTTTTAAACACGTAAACAAATAGCTGTAGGCTATCTATGGTTCCGATAGAGAGAGAGGGGGGGTGTTAAGGAAAACACAGACACTCATCACCGAGGTCACAATATCAATGGATCCAGCAGAGCAATAGCCTATAGGCAAAACACAGAAGAAGATATGACATCAAATGAACTTACCAAAGCTGAAGTAGATAACTTCATTCATTTCCTTTCTGTTTTACTGATTGTAATCGCTATAAGCGGCTCTCTCTCGTCTCCTCTTCACATCTACACTTTTCGCGGCACACATACTTACAGCCAATCAGCTCTCTGAACAACACCAAGATGACGTTTGGTGGGGATGGCAGCTCAGTGCCCCTATGGTGATTATTTTGTTGCCGCACACATTGAATAGAAAAATACTCTGAGCATGCTTAGTGTAGTTTTTACAGTACACGTTCATTTTAACAGCAGAGAGAGGGGCTTGCCCCACATCGCTCAACACGGCTCAATAGGCACACTGTAGACACTAATTAGAAGTACGCAGACTAAAACAGCAATGTACAGGCGAATCAGATGTCTAAACATGATCTTAAAATATATTTTAACATGTATTTTTTTGCATATGTTGGGAATTATTATTTGCATTACTTTCTGCTGACACTAGGTGGGGCTGTGCCTGCCCCTAATGACGAGTCGCCACTGGTCATATGGATGTGTTTGTCCCTATTAGAGAACACTCAAACACTTTCCCAGTTAAGATGGTTTCTTTTCGCTGTGCTTACACTGTGGTCTGCAACAACAACACAAAGGAAAGTATATTAGTTTAACAAACAATTACAGTACAATTGACTTTACACAATCGAGAGAAATACTCATACACTCATCAAACATATGAATTACCAAGCTACCGCTAGCATACTGCGCCGCATGAAGCTAACAAGCTAAAGACATTAGGCCCACTGCCATAGATACAAAATGATAACACTGGCAACTTTGAAATTATATAGACACACTCACCCGTATGGACTGGCATAAACAGCGGTATAGGTGAGAGGCAAGAGGAACGGGCACCTTGTCTTATTCCTGTAAAGCCTGACAGATCAAATCATTTAATAATTAATAATTATAACTAGAATTTGAATTGAAAAAAAGGCGTGGAAGATTTTGAACATTTCATATGTTTTGCTCAGTTTATTTTAAACTGGAGCCCTTTTTACAAGCTCTCTATTTTGCCTTGTGGTAGGCACAGATCGACTTCACAATTCCCACAGTACACCTGTGAGGAATGATAGCCTGTGCAGTGCTGGCATGGTTTCACATGTTGGGGAACGATCAATGCCATCCTTTCTCTCATCCACAGACACACTAGAGTTTAGCCTTTTATTATTGTTCTGTCCTCAACGATGTGCTTACCTGGTCTTCACTTTCCTCCTCCTCTATCTGAGCTTCCCTCATTCAGCTTAGCACTAGGAGTCAAGTCCTCCTCATCATCATCACCATCATCATCATCCTCTCCTCCTCTTCTTCTTCAAGTGCTCAGTTGAATTGTCATCCATAATCAGCAACAGAGTATTCTTCATCTAAAAATACATGCAAACACAAATGATGCTGTACTCTCTGAATTGTTCAAAAACATACAGGTTATGCTAGCCAAAGAAAATAAATAAAAATCAATAAGTTGTGGCAATTGTTACTAATGAATCATTGCACCATTTGAGTAATTAGCATGAGACAGGGTTACGATTGGGCCTTTTGTCTCTGACCCATCCTTTACTTCCCTCCTTTGCCCCTTTCACACCAGCGCCTTTTCAGCTCCGGCTCGGAGCTAGAGCCTGAAAAGCGCTGGGTTTTCCAGTTCACACCGGAGCTGCGCCGGCTCTTAGCTCCGGAATCCGCTTCATTTCCAGCTCCAAAAAATTGTCGGTCCAGAGGCAAGAGCTTTGGAGCTAAGAGGTGACGTCGCTTACGTCTCTCTTACGTCGAGGCGTGCAGGAAACTAAACCCACCTCCCATGGGTCGACTGTCAGCCTGCCTACAAGCAGTAGTGCCTATAAACACACTTTATAAAGTCAGGCAACACTAACCAGGCTTCGTGTGATTCTGTTTATTTGTGCCTTACTTTGACCATCCGTTCGCTGTTATCGATCATTGTGGAGAGAGGCAGACGTGTTGTTTTGTATTATTGCAGCTATCGGATGCAAGTAGTCAGTTTAGCTTCGGTTGCTATGCCAACATCACCCGTTTGATACCAGAGAAACTTTCATAACAGCGTTGTGATACCAAACAGCGTCAATTCAGACTGACACACATTCACTTAGGCTAAGGGGAGCTGGGGATATGCATCAGCTGCTTGTGTGAGTCGGACAGTGAATACTTTAGAGCGGCCGCTGCAGTGCGAGCTAACCGGGAGCTAACGGGAGAATAAACTCCCGTGGAAGAGCAGCACTGCAGCGGTCGGTAAATGCTGCAGAAACACATTAATAAACAATGAACCACGGCACTCTGGAGAAAAGTATAAGGTTGGAGAAGTCGTTATTCAATTTATTCTGGCTTCGTGTGATTAAAAGCAACACGATCATCGACCCGACGCAGTTGTTGTTGTGAGCTTCCGTTGGAGGGCAAATCAGCGATGTAAACGGTGACGTCATGACGCAGCAAGGGCAGCTCTGGGGCGCCAGTGGGCGGTGTGCACAGAGCGGGAGCTGAAAAGGGAAACTGGAGCTGAACCAGAAAAGCTCCCGCTCGGAGCTAGAAACTGAAAAGCGCTGGTGTGAAAGCCGCACTTGAGTCTTAGCAGGTTGTGTGTTCAAAGCAGTGTTCCATGTACACATGTACAATATAATTCACCGTGTTCTCTACACAGAATTATTTGTAATTTCATTTAATTTAAAGCATAGAGGAAAATATGAAACATTGATAGTGGCAGCCCTTAAAAAGTCAACTCTGGAATGGCAAACTAATCTGTATGAGTCAAAATGATGCCGAACACATATCTGGCAAACAGTACATGACATGATTCAATGTGTTTATCCCTATTAATACACGACCAATGGGAACTGTTGGTAGGAGTGAGCCATCATGATGCTGCGGTGCAGAATGTGTGATGCGTCATCAGGCCGGGGTTTAAACAAATTATCACGTGGTCCCGTACTATAACTCATCCACCTCCAAACAGCCATTGACATGCTTCACACACACACACACACACACACACACACACACACACACACACACACACACACACACACACACACACACACACACACACACACACACACACACACACACACACACACACACACACACACACACACACACACACACACACACACACACACACACACACACACACACACACACACACACACACACACACACACACACCAGCAGGAGGTGGTTGCTACTGGGTGTTAAGTAGTCCTTCTGTGCAGTGGATGGGGAATGGAGTGCAATGTGCATCTGTATGTTTAACCTCCACTCACATGGACTCATGACCCGGTCAGACACATAGAGTGGACTGTAACATATATGCTCTGCTGCAAGGATCTCTGGGAACATGTTGTGCCAGGGAGGCTTCAGGGTGGTATTGGCTGTATCAATAGCAGACACATCTGGTGCTTTCCATTGAAACCTGTGCATTGTCTGCTTCAAGGTTTCTTCTCTGGAGCGCTGGCTTTCCGATATTGCAGGTTATTGAAATTCTATACGATTTTCTTTTCTTTATGTTAGCTGTAGTTTACTTTTGTGTTGCCTCAAGGCCATGGTAAATCACATTTTCTGTCAACCTGTGTCTTAATCTCGTATTTCCTTCCATTATAGGTAAGGCAAGGCAAGTTTATTTATATAATAATAATAATTCCTTACATTTATTATAGCGCTTTTTCAATGACTCAAAGCGCTTTACATATACACACATTACACATATATCATACATGCAATGGTAAGAAACTGTGGACAATACCCACAGGAGCAAGTTCAGGTGTTGGCAGGAAACCCGGCGGAGCAGGTGTCGGCGGGACCCCCAACAGGACAGGATCTGGTGTTGGCAGGAAATCCGGCGGGGCAGGTGTCGGCTGGACCCGCAACGAAACAGGTGTTGGCGAGACCCCCAACAGGTCAGGGCACAGAGTTGGCAGGACTCCCAACGGAACCCCCAACGGAACAGGATATGGGGTTGGCAGGACTCTCAGCGGAACCCCCAACGACACAGGACATGGAGTTGGCAGGACCCCCAACGAAACAGGTGTCGGCTGGACCTCCAACGGCACAGGACATAGGGTTGGCAGGACCCCCAGCAGAAGAGTAGTCGGCGGGACCCCCAACGGGACAGGACATGGAGTTGGCAAGACCCCCAGCGGAACCTCCAATGGCACAGAAAATAGGGTTGGCAGGACCCCCGGCAGAAGAGTAGTCGGCGGGATCACCAACGGGACAGGACATAGAGTAGGGACTTGAGTAGGGACTTGAGTAGGGACTAGAGAAGGGACTCGAGTAGGGACTGGAGAGGAGACTCAAGATGGAACTCGAGATGGAACTCGAGAGGAGACTCGAGAGCGGACTCGAAAGGAGACTCGAGAGGGGATTCGAGAGCGAACTTGAGAGGTGACTTGAGAAGAGACTCGAGAGGGGACCTGAGAGGGAACTCGAGAGGGGACTCGAGAGAGGACTCGAGAGGGGACTCGAGAGAGGACTTGAGAGGTGACTTGAGAAGAGACTCGAGAGGGGACCTGAGAGGGAACTCGAGAGGGGACTCGAGAGAGGACTCGAGAGGGGACTCGAGAGAGGACTTGAGAGGAGACTTGAGACGGTCGGTACGTCGACAGGTGACGAGGTGCTGGAGTCGGCCGGTACGTCGACAGGACACGGGGAGCTGGCGTCGGCCGAAGAGCCAACAGAAGACGAGGGGCTGGAGTCGGCTGGAGAGCCAGTACTGGAGTTGGGACCATGGTTGCTGGGCACGGAACAGAAGCCTGGACCCTGGCTGTGTGAACCAGGTAATGCCAGTGGACCTGAGCTTGTTCATTATTTCAATGTATAGGTTGAATTAGCTAAAGGTCGTTGAAGTGTTAATGAATGGCAGCTTGCTCCATCCATCAATTTTTTATTTTCCAGAGTTTTCCTCACGTAGGACAATCACATACCAGCTAGTGAGGAGTTGTTTCCTAATTGTGTCAAAGGAAAAGCCACAATGTTCCACACAATGAAAAGTTGTTCTGGAAAACTGTCCGACACCTCAGGAGGGGGAAGCAGGGAACCATCCAAGCTGTGTACAGTAAGGATGGGACGTTGTTGACCTCAACTGATGGAGTGTTAGGGCGTTGGAAGGTACACTTTGAGGAACTCCTGAACCCGACAACTCCGCCCTCTATGTTAGAGGGGGTGGATGAGATCCGCCCAGAAATGCTGAAGGCTCTGGGTGTTGAGGGACTGTCATGGTTGACGCGTCTGTGGAAGTTGGAAACAGTACCGAAGGAGTGGCAGACCGGGGTGGTGGTTCCCCTGTTTAAAAAGGGGGATCAGAGGGTGTGTGCTCCAATTACAGGGAAAGTTTACTCTAAGGTACTCAAAAGGAGGGTCAGGCCGATTGTCGAACAATGCGGATTCCGTCGTGGTCATGGAACGACGGATCAGCCTTTTACTCTCGCAAGGATCCTGGAGGGGGCCTGGGAGTACGCTTATCCGGTCTACATGTGTTTTGTAGACTTGGAGAAGGCGTATGACCGGGTTCCCAGGGAGTTACTGTGGGAGATGCTGCGGGAGTATGGGGTGAGGGGGTTTCTACTCAGGGCCATCCAATCTCTGTACTCCCAAAGCGAGAGCTGTGTCTGGGTCCTCGGCAGTAAGTCGGACCCATTTCCGGTGAGGGTTGGCCTCCGCCAGGGCTGCGCTTTGTCACCAATCCTGTTTGTAATATACATGGATCGGATTTCGAGGCGTAGTCGTGGGGGAGGGGGTCTGCAGTTCGGTGGACTAAGGATTGCACCACTGCTTTTTGCAGATGATGGGGTTCTAATGGCTTCATCGGTCTGCGACCTTCAGCACTCACTGGATCGGTTCGCAACCGAGTGTGAAGCGGCTGGGATGAGGATCAGCACCTCCAAATCTGAGGCCATGGTTCTCAGCAGGAAACCGATGGACTGTCCACTCCAAGTAGGGAATGAGTCCTTACCCCAAGTGAAGGAGTTCAAGTATCTCGGGGTCTTGTTCTCGAGTGAGGGAACAATGGAGCGTGAGATGGGCCGGAGAATCGGAGCAGCGGGAGCGGTACTGCAGTCGTTTTACCGCACCGTTGTGACGAAAAGGGAGCTGAGCCAGAAGGCAAAGCTCTCTGTCTACCGGGCCATTTTGGTTCCTACCCTCACCTATGGTCATGAAGGATGGGTCATGACCGAAAGAACGAGATCGGGGATACAAGCGGCCGAGATGGGTTTTCTCCGCAGGGTGGCTGGTGTCTCCCTTAGGGATAAGGTGAGAAGTTCGGTCATCAGGGAGGGACTCGGAGTTGAACCGCTCCTCCTTCGCGTCGAAAGGAGCCAGTTGAGGTGGTTCGGGCACCTAGTTAGGATGCCACCTGGGCGCCTCCCTAGGGAGGTGTTCCAGGCACGTCCAGCTGGGAAGAGACCAAGGGGTAGACCTAGGACCAGGTGGAGGGATTATATCTCTTTGCTGGCCTGGGAGCGCCTTGGGACCCCCAGTCAGAGCTGGTTGATGTCGCCAGGGAAAAGAAAGGTTGGGGCTCTCTGCTGGAACTGCTACCCCTGCGACCCGACCACGGATAAGCGGGAGAAGATGGATGGATGGATGGATGAAAAGCCACAATGTAAGACTTTGGAGACCTGTGTCAAAAACAAATCCACACACACACATATTGGATGTGAATACAACATATTTGACAATATAATCTTTATGTAATATCACAGTTTTAGTATATCCACATAAAGGATAAGGTAGATGTAATTTAAAGAGTGAGTCTGGTTAACCCTTCACACAGACAGTCATTTTAATTGTACTTTTCTTTTTAATAATAATAATAATAAATTATATTTATATACCGCCTTTCAAGGGCCCCAAGGTTGCTGTTCATGGTGGACAAACAAAACAAACAGACAAACAAAAGGCAAACATAAAATAAAGGAAGCCGGGGGACAGGGTGAACAGGTGTTTTTAATGATGATTTGAAATCATCCACAAATGTGGCGCTTTTAATCCTCCAGGGCCAGAGAAGCTGCAACATGGCTGTCACTGCAAAGAAAACAAACCCTAACTGAACAATGATGAGACCTGGCCCTCTTTGAACAGCTATATTACAATTAATCACAATTAGCCCACATTAAATCTCTCTCTCTCTCTCTC
>NW_027262953.1:0-15000 GCF_902827115.2 Pseudochaenichthys georgianus
GTGGGTCTTCAGGCGTAGAGGCCGATTCTGGACCTGATTACTCTTGTGCAATGTGGACATGGGAATGTAGCCGAGGTGTGGACTCGAGTCACATGACCTGGTCCCACCTCTGGAAGGTAGCAGAGGTGTGGACTCGAGTCACATGACCTGGTCCCACCTCTGGAATGTAGCCGAGGTGTGGACTCGAGTCACATGACCTGGTCCCACCTCTGGAATGTAGCCGAGGTGTGGACTCGAGTCACATGACCTGGTCCCACCTCTGGAATGTAGCGGAGGTGTGGACTCGAGTCACATGACTTGGTCCCACCTCTGGAATGTAGCGGAGGTGTGGACTCGAGTCACATGACCTGGTCCCACCTCTGGAATGTAGCGGAGGTGTGGACTCGAGTCACATGACCTGGTCCCACCTCTGGAATGTAGCGGAGGTGTGGACTCGAGTCACATGACTTGGTCTCACCTCTGGAATGTAGCGGAGGTGTGGACTCGAGTCACATGACCTGGTCCCACCTCTGGAATGTAGCGGAGGTGTGGACTCGAGTCACATGACCTGGTCCCACCTCTGGAATGTAGCGGAGGTGTGGACTCGAGTCACATGACTTGGTCCCACCTCTGGAATGTAGCAGAGGTGTGGACTCGAGTCACATGACCTGGTCCCACCTCTGGAATGTAGCGGAGGTGTGGACTCGAGTCACATGACTTGGTCCCACCTCTGGAATGTAGCGGAGGTGTGGACTCGAGTCACATGACTTGGTCCCACCTCTGGAATGTAGCAAAGGTGTGGACTCGAGTCACATGACCTGGTCCCACCTCTGGAATGTAGCAGAGGTGTGGACTCGAGTCACATGACCTGGTCCCACCTCTGGAAGGTAGCAGAGGTGTGGACTCGAGTCACATGACCTGGTCCCACCTCTGGAAGGTAGCTGGAGGTGTGGACTCGAGTCACATGACCTGGTCCCACCTCTGGAATGTAGCGGAGGTGTGGACTCGAGTCACATGACCTGGTCCCACCTCTGGAATGTAGCGGAGGTGTGGACTCGAGTCACATGACCTGGTCCCACCTCTGGAATGTAGCGGAGGTGTGGACTCGAGTCACATGACCTGGTCCCACCTCTGGAATGTAGCGGAGGTGTGGACTCGAGTCACATGACCTGGTCCCACCTCTGGAATGTAGCGGAGGTGTGGACTCGAGTCACATGACCTGGTCCCACCTCTGGAATGTAGCGGATGGTGTGGACTCGAGTCACATGACTTGGTCCCACCTCTGGAATGTAGCGGAGGTGTGGACTCGAGTCACATGACTTGGTCCCACCTCTGGAATGTAGCGGAGGTGTGGACTCGAGTCACATGACCTGGTCCCACCTCTGGAATGTAGCGGAGGTGTGGACTCGAGTCACATGACCTGGTCCCACCTCTGGAATGTAGCGGAGGTGTGGACTCGAGTCACATGACCTGGTCCCACCTCTGGAATGTAGCGGAGGTGTGGACTCGAGTCACATGACTTGGTCCCACCTCTGGAATGTAGCGGTGGTGTGGACTCGAGTCACATGACCTGGTCCCACCTCTGGAATGTAGCGGAGGTGTGGACTCGAGTCACATGACTTGGTCCCACCTCTGGAATGTAGCGGAGGTGTGGACTCGAGTCACATGACTTGGTCCCACCTCTGGAATGTAGCGGAGGTGTGGACTCGAGTCACATGACCTGGTCCCACCTCTGGAATGTAGCGGAGGTGTGGACTCGAGTCACATGACTTGGTCCCACCTCTGGAATGTAGCGGAGGTGTGGACTCGAGTCACATGACCTGGTCCCACCTCTGGAATGTAGCGGAGGTGTGGACTCGAGTCACATGACCTGGTCCCACCTCTGGAATGTAGCGGAGGTGTGGACTCGAGTCACATGACCTGGTCCCACCTCTGGAATGTAGCGGAGGTGTGGACTCGAGTCACATGACCTGGTCCCACCTCTGGAATGTAGCGGTGGTGTGGACTCGAGTCACATGACCTGGTCCCACCTCTGGAATGTAGCGGAGGTGTGGACTCGAGTCACATGACCTGGTCCCACCTCTGGAATGTAGCGGAGGTGTGGACTCGAGTCACATGACCTGGTCCCACCTCTGGAATGTAGCCGAGGTGTGGACTCGAGTCACATGACCTGGTCCCACCTCTGGAATGTAGCGGAGGTGTGGACTCGAGTCACATGACCTGGTCCCACCTCTGGAATGTAGCGGTGGTGTGGACTCGAGTCACATGACCTGGTCCCACCTCTGGAATGTAGCGGAGGTGTGGACTCGAGTCACATGACCTGGTCCCACCTCTGGAATGTAGCGGAGGTGTGGACTCGAGTCACATGACCTGGTCCCACCTCTGGAAGGTAGCGGAGGTGTGGACTCGAGTCACATGACCTGGTCCCACCTCTGGAATGTAGCGGAGGTGTGGACTCGAGTCACATGACCTGGTCCCACCTCTGGAATGTAGCGGAGGTGTGGACTCGAGTCACATGACCTGGTCACTTTTCGGAGGGATCTCTGATGGTATGCCTCCGTGCTGGATGTGGTCCAGGCCTCTGATCCATACTGAAGAGTGGGGAGCACCACAGCTCTATAGAGCAAGATGTTGGTCTTTGCTTGGACGTCACGGTTCTCATAGACTCTCTTCCTTAGCCTTGAGAAAGCCCCACTGGCGCAGCCGAGGCGATGGTGTATTTCATCATCAATAACAGCTTGTGATGATAGGAGGCTGCCGAGGGAAGGGAAGGGGTCCACATGTTCCAGTCTGGAGATGTTTGGGGGTGGGACAGGCGTACAGCTGTTTGGTGGGGGTTGGTGGAGGATTTGGGTCTTTCTTATGCTGATGGCGAGACCGAGCCGTTTGTATGCTTTCAGGCTGATAGGATACGCCGTAGGTCCTCTTCCGAGAGGGCTACGAGGGCGTTGTCGTCCGCATTCTGCAGCTCCGTGATCGATATGGTGGTGGTTTGACCTTTAGCCCTGAAACGGTTGATGTTGTGGAGTTGGCCGTCGCACACACACATATACACACAGTTGAGGAGACACATACACACACATAGCCACACACACACACACACACACACACACACACACACACACACACACACACACACACACACACACACACACACACACACACACACACACACACACACACACACACACACACACACACACACACAGACAGACACAGAGATACAGCCACAGACACACACACACAAAATGAATAGATAAAAACATAACATAAATAAAATAGTTAAAGTACAAATGTGTATTTTGCACCACTCTATGTTAGATCAGTGTATTAGATGTTGTGAGCCGAGCTCTCAGCGTGCTCTGATCATCCTCAGTGATTGAGTTTGAGAGGAGCAGAAAGATGTAAAAATAGACGACATGAAGAATCAGATATTACTCCTCGCTTGGCTGTGTCCCTGAATCATCCAGAAACCCTCCTCCTCCTCCTCTTCATCTTCCTCCTCCCGACATCCTGCTACATCCGGCACTATTTATAGCAGCTTTTGGCCGGCAGGAATCGGCGTAGTGAAGAGGAGGAGGATGAGGAAGAGGAGGATGAAGAAGAGGAGGAAACTCCTCTCTGATTCCTACGTCCACATTTCCATTTTTACAGCTGAGAGCCTCTGAAGGACGCTCTGACACCCGCTCTTATTCTGAAGGACGCGCTGACACCCGCTCTTATTCTGAAGGACGCTCTGACACCCGCTCTTATTCTGAAGGACGCTCTGACACCCGCTCTTATTCTGAAGGACGCTCTGACACCCGCTCTTATTCTGAAGGACGCTCTGACACCAGCTCTTATTCTGAAAGGACTGTCGCTAATTGCAGAGAAACCATGAGACTTCCTACTGGGAATGTGAGGTATCCCATAATGATCCTCAAACATGGATACAATTGATTTACATTAATTTAATATAAACAAAGAAGAGAAATGAATAACAAAAATAAATATGTAAAATAATTTATTAAATAATTAAAGGTAAAATAATGAATCTAATAAAATGGGATCATTCCTTAAGAAATACAAAATAAAAGGTCCACATTGTACCATAATAACAAAATGGTATGTTAATGTCAAACATGGATAAAATTGGCCTACCAAGAAAAAATACATTAAATGTATATTTAAACATTTTTAAATATACATTTTTACTTGAGAAATTAATAACAAAATACATTTGGAAAAGAATGAATGAAACATTTTTTAATAAGTTTTTTTTGTAAGTAAATAAATAAATAAAATGTATCTAATAAAATAATATAAAATAGGAATATTATTATTCCTTAAGAAGCAAACATTTTAACGTCAACATTGTACTACAATAATAACAAAACGTATGTTAATGTGAAGCAAAACATAAACAAATATTAAGTTAACATTTTTTGAATTAAAGGTGCATATTGTACATCAGGTCACCCTTGAGAAAGAGATCAATGATCTCAATGGGATTCACCTGCATAAATAAAGGTTTGAAAACATCAATACATGCAAGACAATACATTTGTAAACATATGTATATTACATTACATGCATAACGGTAGTGTACAACTAAATTCAGAATAAAGCCTAATTCTGAATTTGCAAAAAATATAACGACCTAATTTCTGTATAATGTCATCATGTGAATAATAGTGGAATATCAGGGCGCGTTCACACAGCCGCGTTCAGTCCGGTGGAATCGAACCCTGGAGCGTTCAGCCGCTTGGTTCGTTTGGGTCGGTGTGAACGCAGCCCTCTGAAGTGAACCAAACAGCCGGACTCTGGTGGAGGTGGTCTCGGAGCGCTTGCTAGCGAACTCTGGAGCGGTTCCTCGCTGGTGTGAACGCAGTCCGCACCGAAACACAGGAAGCGGATTTACGAGTCACAAGAACGCGGATATCTTCAAAATCTTTAGCGAAAGAGTTTTTCAAGACATCCGCGGTTGTTCAGTTAAAGAGCGAAGCAGAATGAAGAGTTGTAACAGTAAAAATGCTCCGTCAGCTACATGAAAGTAAGAACACGCCCTCCTGACTGCAGAACGTCTCTCATTGTGTTCTAATGTTTTTTAACGGGCGTTGTCCGATTATATAATCCTACGCGCGGGCCGCTAGCGTCTGTCGATCTCCAGATGAACAGCAGCACGAGAACAACCTGCAGAAAGGGCCGGTGCTCCATGGCGGAGGCTCCGGGAGAAATTGCCGGGATGTGCGTTTTTACCCCCTTAATGTCTGACCAATGGGTGAACAGCATTTCCGAGCACATGACTTGTGTTTAAAGTTTATAGTCCGTTTGAGTTTGGCTGTGTGAACGCAAACCGAGCCTTCTGAAGAATGAAATGTAACAAACTGTGGTCTGGTGCGAGAGAAGCGACTATTAGGTGTGAACGTGACGGAGTGCATTTGAACTTAGTTACCTGCCTAAAATCATCAGTTTCCTTCCTACGTCTGCACACTACCCGCTTTACTAAATGCAGCTATCTTTCTTCTGTGGTGAAGTATCTCCGTACTCTGCCAGGTTTCCAAAACAGATATCTTTTATCACTTTAAGCTGTAACTCTTGAAATGATTGTCTCGGAAACCTTAGAACTTTTATTTTGAAATAATTTCCGTTTGAATGTTTTGAGTGTTTTTACTCGAGTGAAGACGATGGTGAAATGTGACGAAGTAGACATTACAGAACAGTTATTGTATATGATGACTGTTACAGTGTGACATCATGAAGTTTTGTTCTGGCGCCTGCAAACTGGTCTGTTTGTCACTTCCTGCTCTCGCTCTCACTTCCTGGTCTTTGTAGTTCTTCCTCCGAGTCTTTGTTGTCCTTCCTCTGAGTCTTTGTAGTTCTTCCTCTGAGTCTTTGTAGTTCTTCCTCTGAGTCTTTGCAGTTCTTCCTCTGAGTCCTTGAAATTCTTCCTCCGAGTCCTTGTAGTAATTCCTCCGAGTCTTTTTAGTTCTTCCTCCGAGTCTTTGTAGTTCTTCCTCCGAGTCTTTGTAGTTCTTCCTCCGAGTCCTTGTAGTTCTTCCTCCGAGTCCTTGTAGTTCTTCCTCCGAGTCCTTGTAGTTCTTCCTCCGAGTCTTTGTAGTTCTTCCTCCGAGTCTTTGTAGTTCTTCCTCCGAGTCCTTGTAGTTCTTCCTCCGAGTCCTTGTAGTTCTTCCTCCGAGTCCTTGTAGTTCTTCCTCCGAGTCCTTGTAGTTCTTCCTCCGAGTCTTTGTAGTTCTTCCTCCGAGTCTTTGTAGTTCTTCCTCCGAGTCCTTGAAATTCTTCCTCCGAGTCCTTGAAATTCTTCCTCCGGGTCCTTGTAGTTCTTCCTCCGAGTCCTTGCAGTTCTTCCTCCGAGTCTTTGTAGTTCTTCCTGAGTCTTTGTAGTTCCTCCTCCGAGTCCTTGTAGTTCTTCCTCCGAGTCCTTGCAGTTCTTCCTCCGAGTCTTTGTAGTTCTTCCTGAGTCTTTGTAGTTCCTCCTCCGAGTCCTTGTAGTTCTTCCTCCGAGTCCTTGCAGTTCTTCCTCCGAGTCCTTGTAGTTCTTCCTCCGAGTCCTTGTAGTTCTTCCTCCGAGTCTTTGTAGTTCTTCCTCCGAGTCTTTGTAGTTCCTCCTCCGAGTCTTTGTAGTTCTTCCTCTGAGTCTTTGTAGTCCTCTTGCCTCCTGATGCTCGACCATCTGTCGCCTCATGAGACGTTCACTGACCGTTTGTGTTTCTGTACTCGGGAACATCGGTTAAAAAGGGTGCGGCAGCGGCTTTTTGGATGTTAAGATTCATAAAGACAGATTTTAGGGAATATGTTTATTTATCATGTTTTGGACGGAAACGGTAATTTAACCAAATACGACTGATCACATGTCCAGGAATTATACACATTCTTTGTTTAAAATGTGTAGGTTTCTGACATTTTCTCATTTTACATGATTTAATTGATTTAATTCAAATTTGTGCTCCTTTTTATATTTTAACTTATTGTTATATATTGTTTGCTAACCTTAAAGGTGGGGTAGGTACGTTTGAGAAACCGGCTCGAGATACTCTTGTTGTTATATTCCATGGAAAGCTTTTAACGTCCCGACAGCAATGAATATCTGAAGTGCTTTGACAACAAATCCATAACAAAACATGTCATCCTCTCTGGAAGCCGTGGCGCTGTAAAAAGCACGACCAATCATCTGAGCCGGCTGAAGTAACTGGACGGCCTGCCTGCCTGTCAGCCTTCCATCGGGGCACACACTGATCTCTGCCCTCATTGGTCATGTGCGTGTTCCTGTGTGTTGGGGGAGGGGCTCTGTGAGGAAGGGGCAGATTTTTCCGGCTGTGTATTTTCTAATTCTAGCCACTCGAGCCGGTTTCTCCAAAATTACCTGCCTTACCTTTAATTATAACTCGTTTGTTTAATTACATATTTGTATCGAATCCTTTTTAACTTGGAAATTATGAATTTAAAAAATAAATAATTGTATTGCACAGTTATACTTTTAAATCCTCATATTTTCTTAAATAAAAATATTTGTACTCTAAAATGTAGAACCGTCACACATTTCTTTGGTTTTCTGACCACTCTGTTCGACCAACATGCTCTTATTTTGGTTTTCAATAAAAAAAAACGTAAGAAAATCTTCAACGCTGGCTTAACCAGTTAAGCCCCCGGCGGCAAAAACACGAAATCTGCAAGAAACGGCGTCTGAGGGTTTCTTAACATTGAACAAACCATGAATGTGTCATAATAATAATATATAATATTTGTATAGCGCCTTTCAGGAAACCCAAGGTCGCTTTACAAGTCGGGTAGGGGGGGGGGAGTAGGGGAAAAAAGGCAGACAGGTTAAGGGGGTGGGCGGGGAAGTAGCGGAAAAATAAACCTATTAAACTAACTATACAGTGGGGAAAGCCTCGGTAAAAAGGTGCGTTTTGAGGGCTTTTTGAAAATGTCCAGGGTTCATACTCACTTAACAGGAAGAAACTCCGCTACCTGACGATATGAAGCACTTTCAGCTTAACGAAACACAACTCTAACGCCAAGCCTCTGAATTATCCCTGAGAGACAAAATGCTAACGCACTTAGCACAGAACTCACGGTAGAAATACTTTATTACTTATCGGATCTGCACAAACAAGATATCAGATTAAAGCTGATATTCCACAGATTATATGGGTATAAGGATCATCACTGCGCGACCACAACTCAGGCAGTGTCCTTTGACAGCTCTTTGGTCTCGGCCATAGTGGAGTTTGTAGGAGACCAAATACTTATTTTACCGAGGAATTTACCAATTAATTCATTACAAATCAGACGATGTGGATTCTTTCCCCCGTCCTGTCTCTCAGAGTTGAAGTGTAGGATGAACATTACAGGCCTCTCATCTTCTCAAGTGGGAGAACCTGCACAGTTGGTGGCTGACTAAATACTTTTTGCCCCACTGTATTTGTAACACCCTCTTGTCCCTCCTGCAGAAGTACCGGCAGCAGGATGAGGACTCGTCCCCTCAGGACTCGCCCCAGCTGACGGAGGAGGGTCCGGAGCTCGTTCAGGTGGAGGAGAGAAACCTGTCGCTGATCGAGAACGTCCACGGATACGTAACTCACGCTCACATCTCCCCTATGAAGGTACGGCGGAACATACACCACCCCTCTCTTTGTCTTCACTGCTTCTCGTTTCATCAGAAACATTATTTTTTTTAATGGACTTTTTTTAAGATGCTTAAATATATAATACAAATCTTTAATTCTGTTATTCGTCGGTGAAATATATACGTTAGTTATTCATGATCTGTATTCCTTTATCTCGGTCTGTATATGTGCTCATTCACAGCTTCACTTAGAACCAGAAACATTATTTTAAATCACTAAAACATACAGTAGCGAGTGTTGAACTGACTTTACATCGTTTTAAACCCACTGTAATGTGTCGACAAAGAAGAAGAACTGTTTAATCTTAAATGTCAAAGCAGAAAATCCCCTTCTTTCATTTTAACGTTTCTATATTTTCAGCATTTTCTCACATCTGTCTTTCCTGGTTCCTCTTTATCTCTGTGTGTTCATTAAACGCCTTGCAGGAAACGCTTTGATCAGAAACATTAGGAAGCATGTCCTCATTGCAAAAATCATAATGCGTTAGTGTTGTCACCATACCGGCATTTTGGTTCCGATACCAAGTCAAGAATTGCGATTCCGATTCTTTTTCGATACTTTTCTTAAAAAAAGGGAAACAGTCTTAAATGTAATTATTGTGCTTTATTTCACACCAGAACCAGAACTTTTAAACAATGAGAACAATAAATTAAATAAATGACTAGAATTTGTATTAAATAAAATTAAGCATCATCTCAAACAACTTTTTTGTTTTTCGCTTCTGGCCTCAACAAGCCTAGGCGCAGCGGCTTGTTGCACTCCCACTCGCAGCCATGCTTCTCGCTTTCTCACATGCTCTGGCAGCTAGCGCGTGCACGAGAGAGGGGAGGCACTTAGTGCGTGCACGAGAGAGGGGAGGCACTTAGTGCGTGCACGAGAGAGGGGAGGCACTTAGAGCGTGCACCAGAGAGGGGAGGCACTTAGAGCGTGCACGGGAGAGGTGAGGGACTTAGCGCGTGCACGAGAGAGGGGAGGCACTTAGAGCGTGCACGAGAGAGGGGAGGCACTTAGCGCGTGCACGAGAGAGGGGAGGCACTTAGCGCGTGCACGAGAGAGGGGAGGGACTTATAGCGTACTTGAGAGGCGAGTGACTTAGAGCGTGCAGGAGAGGGGAGGGACTTAGAGCGTGCTTGGGAGGGACTTAGCGCGTGCACGAGAGAGGGGAGGCACTTAGAGTGTGCTTGAGAGGGGAGGGACTTAGAGCGTGCACGAGAGAGGGGAGGGACTTAGCGCGTGCACGAGAGAGGGGAGGGACTTAGAGCGTGCTTGAGAGGGGAGGGACTTAGAGCGTGCTTGAGAGGGGAGGGACTTAGGGCGTGCTTGAGAGTGGAGGGACTTAGAGCGTGCAGGAGAGAGGGGCGAGACTTAGAATGTGCTTGAGAGGGGAGGGACTTAGAGCGTGCTTGAGAGGGGCGGGACTTAGAGCGTGCTTGAGAGGGGCGGGACTTAGAGCGTGCTTGAGAGGGGAGGGACTTAGAGCGTGCAGGAGAGAGGGGCGGGACATAGAATGTGCTTGAGAGGGGAGGGACTTAGAGCGTGCTTGAGAGGGGCGGGACTTAGAGCGTGCTTGAGAGGGGAGGGGCTTAGAGCGTGCTTGAGAGGGGCGGGACTTAGAATGTGCTTGAGAGGGGCGGGACTTAGAGCGTGCTTGAGAGGGGCGGGACTTAGAGCGTGCTTGAGAGGGGCGGGACTTAGAGCGTGCTTGAGAGGGGAGGGACTTAGAGCGTGCTTGAGAGGGGAGGGACTTAGAGCGTGCTTGAGAGGGGCGGGACTTAGAGCGTGCTTGAGAGGGGCGGGACTTAGAGCGTGCTTGAGAGGGGAGGGACTTAGAGCGTGCTTGAGAGGGGAGGGACTTAGAGCGTGCTTGAGAGGGGAGGGACTTAGAGCGTGCTTGAGAGGGGAGGGTGAGTCAGGAAGTGAGTCAATGGGGCAATCACTAAACACACCTTCAGAGCACCATAGACCTCCAGAGCAGGGGACAGGAAGTGAGTCAGGACTCCTTCCTCTTTAAACGTTGCTGCGTCTCCTTTGAGTAACATTGAGCTCAGATCCAATCGTTCATGGTTTTAGAAACAGAATCTATTTTTAGAACATGTTTTCAGAACCTCCTTCTCCCTCACCTGTCTCTCCTCACCTGTCTCTCCTCACCTGTCTCTCCTCACCCGTCTCTCCTCACCTGTCTCTCCTCACCCGTCTCTCCCCTCTGTCTCTCCTCACCTCCTCCCGCCTCTGTCTCTCCTCACCTGTCTCTCATCACCTCCTCCCGCCTCTGTCTCTCCTCACCGGTCTCTCCTCACCTCCTCCCGCCTCTGTCTCTCCTCACCTGTCTCTCATCACCTCCTCCCACCTCTGTCTCTCCTCACCTGTCTTTCCTCACCTCCTCCCGCCTCTGTCTCTCCTCACCTGTCTCACCCCTCTCTCTCTCTCTCTCTCTCTCTCTCTCTGTGTTTTGACCCTCGCGAGACTCCGTCCTGCTCCTTTTGTCCCGTAGGAAGTGGCTCTGGAGTCGATCTTTGACGGTTCCTCATCGTTCCTCCAGGACCTCCCCTCCCCCTCCTCCTCCTCCCTCTGTAGCCCCGGAGAGGACAGCCCCCTCCCCTCCTGCTCCTCCAACCCCTACCCCTCCATCCAGGTAACCCCCCCCCCTCCCACCCACCCCAACACCTCCTTCACTCACCTGGCTACGGACGCTTAAAATAATAATATATACTTTTTTGATCCGTCACAGCAGCAAAGAAGACGATGCACAAAAGTGTATTTTCTAAGAGACCTATTTAAAAAAATTAAATATATCCAGTATATCAACCTATTTTACGTTCAAATTTAAACCAATTAAATTAGTTAAAATAAGATAAATATTAATGTATCCCTGTAGGGAAATACACAGGATATTTAAAAATAAAACCTTCAAATTAAAATTACAACAAGAATGGGAAAAGGTAAAATACAGATTTAAACATTTGGAAATTGAGGAAAAAGTCAAAACTTTGAGAGAAAAAATCTGAATTTAGAGATTTTCTGAAAAAAGTATTATTTTCTGAAAAATAGAATATATAAAAATAAAACGTTCAAATAAAAGTTAGAATTCACAATAACAACAAAAGGAAAAGGCAAAACTCAGAAGTTGATTCAAATCTATTCCGTTTTTAAATATAATTGTTAATAAAAGAAAAAATATATTTATGTTAATATTTTTGCAATGGTAACATTTTCAGTAATTTATTACTATTTTGAGATTTTCAGGAAAAAAATCTGAATTTTTTAGAAAAAGTCAAAATGTTGAAATGTTTGGGGGAAGTGTCTTCAAGGTCACATGACTAGGTCCAATGCTATTGGTTAACATTGGTTTCTGATGTATTTATTCATTAGTTTTTTTAAATATGTTTCTATACACTTCTATAAACAGCAAACCTTAATCATAATTTACGTTATTTACACGCTTTTCTTTCACTCGTTTGTTTAAATGCTTGAAATACTTTGTGAATTACTCGTCCCACTCCAGGATGGTTTTGGTGTTCTGATTTCTCTTCGGTAAGAAAGCCAGTTATTATTATTTCTCAATGTTGACCTTCAACAAGACGCACGATGTGTGGTTTTGTCGGGGGAAGGAGTCTCTTCGTATTAAAGGGTAGACCGCGTGATTGAAATCCCGTTACCTGCAGCTTTCCTCCTGGTTCAATTGGGACAGCTTCCATGTGATTCTGTGCCCCGCTTCGATTCAGACTGAAGTATCTTAACAACTTTCGGACGGGTTGGTGATGTTCTGACTTTGGAATGAGTGCTTTCCTCAGGACAACATGTTGGAAACGCAGCAATAAAACATAAAGTAACCAAAGCTGCCAGACAAATGTAGTAGAAGTGAATGAAGGGAGGTAGAAGCATGTCGCGGGGGCTAAAAGTATTAAAGAGCATGTTCCAAGGTATTACATGTTGTAGCTTGTTTTCAGTGAGTATCTGAATGGTCCAGAGAGGTTGTGTTCTACAGTCTGCCTGACGCCGGTTGCTAAGCAACATCGTTATGGGGAAATGCAAGTCTGCGTCCAAACGGTTGGAAGATAAGGAGGAAGGACAATCAATACTGTACATAGTCAATGTGAGGGAAAGTGTGTTGCCAAGGTAACCGCATGGACCCTGGCATGTCGAAGAAGACCAGAGGACACGGCGTGCAGGATTTGAGTAAATGTCCAAGCTTTGTGTTTTCTGTCGGGACTCCGATGTGTTTCTGTCCGCCGCTTCGATTCAGACTGAAATATCTCTTTTGGACGGATTGAGATGAAGTTTGTGATTTCCTAACTTTTTAATCAGTGCTCTCATCAGGACAACATATCAATGTCCCTGCAGAACTAAAGATATATCCATCAGCTTCAGGACCTTTTCATGGGTCAACGTGCAAGCATTGTAATGTGTAAGGTAGCTTAAGCTGCCAGAGAAGGGTAGTGGACTGAATGAAAGGAGGTCGAAGCATGCCAACGAAGGACCAGAGTGCATGGAGTAAAGGATTTGAGTAAATGTCCAAGCTTTGAGTTTTTTATACGTGTCGGGATTCGGTTCACTGCTTCGATTCAGACCGAACGATCTCAACTACTTTTGGACGCATTGAGATGAAGTTTGGGGATTTTCTGACTTTTTATTTATTGTTTTATTGTTGAAAAAGCCACAGTGAAACATGAAGTAACCAAAAAGCTGCCGGACCAACGCAGCGGAAGTGAATGAAGGAGCAAAGGGAAGACCGTGGAGTCCAGTATTCGAGCGTTCGGTGGACTTCTTGAGATCTCCACTTCCTGCTCCTCGTTGTTTCCTCAACGTTTGAAGTCTCCTCCTCCTCCTCCTCCTCCTCCTCCTCCTCCTCCTCCTCCTCCTCCTCCTCCTCCTCCTCCTCCTCCTCCTCCTCCTCCTCCTCCTCCTCCTCGATAACGCTCTGAATGGATCCCTGAAAAGGCTCTGAAGGCTCTCTTATTCTTTGTTATTTCTTTCGTCTTTCTTCCTCCGCCTCTCGCTCGCGTTCCTCGGAGGAGGAGGAGGCTTCCTGTACATGGCCTCCGAACACAAACAGATTCCCAGCCGCTCTGAGTCTTCATCACGAGACAGAGGTCGTGAAATGACTCGTCACTAATGCTCCGTCGCCTCATCTCTGCCGCACTGTATCCCCGGCTGCAGCAAAGCATTCTGGGAGGACAGAGCGACTCTATTTATAGCCCACAGGGTGCCAGTCGTGCCTGGAATATCAGGGACATCATGGAATATCTGAGGAAGCTTTTTCCAGGCCGAGGAAGAAATGGATGCAAACATTTAAAGACACAAAACATGGCTATAAATAGATACCAACTAGTAGATGGATCCACAGCATTAACAAGACTCTAGAAAATGACGGTATAATACCATGTGATCCTAATAAAGGGTTTTCACAGGGCAGTTAACAGACCCAATGCCCCCCTCTTTTATCATGCTCTCAGGGGCCACATTTTGAACATTTTCAGGTTGATATTATACTATGTAGTGTCTCTACTGTGACATGTCTCCATGCTTTAATGTTCAAAAAGCACCGTTTGTTTCTCATACTGCCTGTGCTGCAGCACCTCTTTTCACCCTCCGTCTGAAACCAGAGCCCAGTCTGCTCTGATAGGTCAGCAGTGAGATTTTTTTTAAATAGTCAACATTTTAGAGATTTTCAGAAACAATTCTAAATGTTGAGAAAAAATACAGAATTTTAAGATTTTCGGAGAAAAAGTCAGAATTGTTAAATTTTTAGATTTTTATTTTTTAATGTTCAGATTTTCAGAAATAGTAAAAACTGAGATTTCCAGTAAAACGTAATCATTTGGATAATCTTTTTTTTAAATGCCATAATCTTTAAATGTTCTGAATTATACAAATGTCAGCACAATTTCAGAATTATTAGACTTCCCCCAAAAAATCTGAATTTGGAAATGTTCTGAAAAAAGTCAGAATAGAAAGTTCAGATAAAAGAGAATACTAAGATTTTCAGAAAGAAAAAGCTTCAGAATAATATAATATAATATTGGGAGGGATGAAACCCTCTTTAATGGTCACACATGCAGAGCACACAACCCATCCTAGTACCAGGAGTCTAGTACCAGGAGTCTAGTACTAGGATCTCAAAAACCAAACTCATGGAGAACCACAGAGCTCTTTACTGGGGCCACCATTCTTCCATTTTCATAGGATATTATCTCCAGGAAGAAATGTCCATCGTTAAACAGCGTTAATAATTCATTGTATTTATGTTGGTGCTTGACGTTACATGTTGCATATATCCGACATGTAGCTCATCAATACTGTGGACAATTCCCACGGGAGCAGTTTAGGGTGAAGTGTCTCGATATTACGTCGCTGTCCGTTACACTCCGCGATAAATCACCATTTTGCCACA
>NW_027262954.1:0-17080 GCF_902827115.2 Pseudochaenichthys georgianus
CAAAGTACTTCAGACTAGCTGCACCTTCACCAGCTTTGAGAACACTTTGATGATAAATCATTATAAAACACATCATATATATTATTCTGAAATGGACCAATCTGCACAACGACTGTCGCTATTTCCACTATATTTTGATGAGAATACTTTTCTACTTTCACTTGAGTAACATTTTTAATGCAGTACTCTTGCTGTAACATAGTATGCATACACTCTGGTACTTCTACTCAAGAACAAGCGGCTGCAGATTGTCACGTAGTGATCGTTTTCTTAAATAGGACATCTTTGATAATAGATTCTGGCCTATCAGAATCGAGGTGGCGGCATGGTGTTGTTGCAGGAAGTCCCGACGGAGAATAATTTTGCGGTAACACATCTCGATATACATTGATACAACATTACGTGTTGATAGAACTCATCACATAATGAAATAGGACCCCACGGTTTGATGATTGATAGGTGTGTGGGCTGTCTTCCGTTTTCACACACAGGACAGTGGGGGATCCACGAATGTAAAGTAATTCACACAGCCTTTTTTCCTCTGTGAGGAGCAGCAGGTTCAGCTTCATTTAAATATGTCGTGTAGTAATAGATGGACTTATTTTTTCATCTCAAGAGAATGTGTATTTTATGTTAGTATTTCAAAAAAATCCCCCCAGACAGCGCCGCTGCGGGGTTGGGTTTTCAGCATGTCAATTTTGTCACACAAATGTGCCTTTTATTTCATACAGTTCCATTTGGATTGAGACAGGGAAATAATCCAAACCTCATGCGTGGCGTTTCACCGTCAAGGGGGCGATATAGCCATCTGTATGTCAAATATGTCTTATATGTCTTAAATGACATGATGAATTGGAAATGGGGGACCCTGATGTAAACAAGACGAAAGTCTTTCTCTGGTCTGCATCCCCTTGACAATTGTATTTTTTGAGCTGTACTGTACCCAATATACAAGCTGTTAATAAACTTTTCAATCAATCAATCAATATCTAATTACATTTCAAATACTGATTTGAGCCCCACCACTGTATGAGTTAGCCCTACCATAGATTACCCAAAAAAAAAAAAATACTCAGGAGCTGATACGGCAATTAATTGCTTATCATGACAGGCACACAATAAAACAGTGGAAACAAACATGTGTTTGACTTTCATTAGTGAATGACACTGTGTGCCCTTTTATAGTCTGAGTCCAATATTGTGCATTTATATATATATATTATATACATATCCTACATATATGCTAAGGTCCCGCTACTGACACGATAGCAGTCATTTCGTGCGCATGTGTGTAATTAAACCCATGATATCGAAATCTCAATCCAGCCAGGTACCCAGAGTTGGCAACCTTGCCCATGCCCCAAATAATATTTGTATTGCAGATCTACATGAATCACACAAACGACCTAGTTTGGATTCAAAAGGTGACAAGTTTGCATACCTGCTTGTCATCCATTTCATTACAGAGCTGGGAAAATGGTGTATTGATTGGATTCTGATCCGTGCAAGTCCTATTTTAACTGACTTTAGTTTCTAATATTAATGATAATTTGATTTCATCCCATAAATAATTATTTAAATTAACTCAACATTTCACATGATGGATTAGTGTTCCACATTTCCCCACTAATTTCTTTTATGATTGAGCCACTGGTAAAGAGAGACATTGATGATCCTGTGTTCCGTTTGTTGTCTATGGCTTCGGACGGCTTCACTAAAAGTCACCCAGCTCTGCCCTACTACAGACCGGCTGTGTGCAGTCACAGAGATGCTATGGCTGCGCTACATGACATTAATGGTCTGGTCCGAGAATGGACACCATTCCCTGCTCACAGAGAGAATGACATTCCTCAAACTGAACTTTACAGCCGTTGAGACTGTCTCACATGGGTTTGCTCCCCCCACCGAGCCATGAACTGAAAGCTTGACGTCTGCTCTGAACACTTGGAAGCCTCCCTGTCACACCAGCTCCAAACCCTTGGGTCAGTCAGATGAGTCAAACGGCTTCACTTGGGCACAGGGGTCAGAAATATGACTCTCGTTACCACAGAGTGGGTTTGTTTGTTTTTTTAAGGCTATCCATACTGCTATGCAGAGGATGCCTGCAGGTTGGCAAGCTGTGAAAAGCCCCTACCATTTTTAGTATAGGCCTGTTGTCAGGGGCCTGTTACTGTCTACTACATATATTCACATTATATAGACCATGAGGCTGCACGGAGCTTAGGCTAAAAAATACAACCATTCTGTTCTGCTCTAAAGATTCAATTTATAGATTCTATATCAAAATAGTTTGTTCTTATTGTTTCCAATGATAACGTCACCTTAAGTGGAGGAATGCAAACCTGTTTTCAAATGTAAGGTTTTGAATTTGTTTGACATTTCTCAGTAAAGACACCCTCAGACGCCCACTATCATTCATGCTCCTTCAGTGGTGACTCAGATATTAAGGGGGTTGAAGCTGTTCCTCCCAAATCAGAGATGCTTTGTTTTTGTTTGTTTTTTTTTGTTTTTTCAACAAAGGTGTGCATTTCCTGCATAATATATGGTTCTCACAATTGTTTTTGTTAGTTGCGCACAGCTGATACTGAGTTTTCTCGAGTGATGGATTATGACCTCTACCATGCTTACATGGACTTCTATGTTTTATTTCATATCTAACTGAAGTAAGAGACAATAGAGAGAGATGTGGAGGAGAGAATAGAAAGAGAGAATAGAGAGAGAGAATAGAAAGAGAGAATAGAAAGAGAGAATAGAGAGAGAGAATAGAGAGAGATGTGGAGGAGAGAATAGAGAGATGAGGATAAGAGAGGGATAGGAAAGAGAGAAGAGTTATTTGCAAGTTGCGTGCTGATACTGAGTTTTCTCGATTAATAGCTTACAGACGATACCATGTTTAAATAGACTCCTACGTTGTTATTACATTATGTGACATATGTAAGAAAAGGGAGGGGAGAGTCAATTATATTTGAGTAATTGATCTCATATTGAAACATTCATTTCTCAAACCTATGTTTATGGAAGAGGAAATGTACTTCTGATAAACTAATCTTTTATCAAACGGTAAATGGTGAATTAATATAATATTTAGAATAATTGAGAACGGGTTATATCCACAGGGACTAGCTCACCTTTAACTTAAAATAACATTTCTCTGCTTTGGACTGATGAGTATATGATTCTTGCATGTTAAATGACTAACACAAACCTTACATGTATGCATGTGCATGTGTCAGGAAGGCTCCCAAATAATTCTGAGGGGCCTATCGTATTTTTGTAATTGAATGATAATGTGCTAATCCATTACTTTGAGTTGTCTGCACTCAGGAAAACATCCCTATCAAGTGTTAACCCAATCACTAGGACAGCTCTGAAGGTCAAGGGTCAGAGAGAGAGGGTCACACCCTCTGGCTGCAGAGAGCACCCCCAGCCACGGGCAAGGAGGCACGAGGTCGTTCGAGATGAGAGGATTCTAATCTTCAACTTTCTGATGGGATGGGATGCTTCTTCATCTTTCTGCTCAGACAACTCTGCAGGACGAGCGATGGCTTCAGAGGCTCCATGGTTCTTGGAAGGGCAGATTTCTTCCTAACCTCTCCCATCACGGGGGTGGCATCTGGATGTGCCACTTGGAATAGGCTCTGCTCTCAAGCAGATAGCAGAAGGAATGCAGGCAGATGAGCCTCTGGTTCACTGGGAGATCATAAAGTGCTCACTGAATGAGCCACAAAAGCAGAGCAATTGGGGGGTTTGAAATATGGTGCTCTGGGGAAGAAGAGTTTTGAGCCAATCAGCACCTCAGTGCTAATCTACAGTATCAGGATGCCTTCACACACCAGACATTCTGTGTCATAAAGAGAGGAGGAGAACGAGTCAGGAGGACATGTTCTTCGAGCTCTTGTACAAAGATAACATTTGAATTGAATGACCATATGATTACAGATGTACAATTAATGATTGTTTTTATATTTCCGATGAACAGATATGTGTTACATAGTGGTGACAAATATATTTTGTCAGATCAGATTACACTTTCACACTAAACAAATAAATTAATTGTCAGATCAGATTACACTTTCACACTAAACAAAATAAATTAATTGATATTTTCAGATTGATAATGTATTGAACAATAAGATATTTCTAATATTATAACAGACAATGTTACTATCCTTAATCATTACCAGGTAAAATGTACAACGAGGAAACCAGATTACCAGGTTCCCAATCCAGGTGCTACTACATGCTACATTTAGATAGAAAAACAAATGTTCTATCCACTCCACTTAAATACTCAGCAGGTGATGTAGATTTTTCAAAAAGGCCTTAAATCACTCCTTTTAAACGAACTAAAACTAATTCTGCAGCAAGTTTAATGTTAGACTACGCACATGAACACAATATTAGCAACTGTTTGCTGTGCCAAAATATGCCAGAATCTATGCATTCTCCCATGTTTAGCCCAATTCCTTTCACGAAAGCTGGTTTAGTGAGCTGAACATAGCATCCAGAATTAGCGAGGAGGCTGAGGATTGGTACAACTTTTCCCCACAGACTCTGAGCAATCTTAACAGTACGAGGGCCTAGTCTCTCTCATTGTTGATACAGTAAATACAATTACCTGCCTGACAGTTTCAAACGAATAGATGTTTTGACTTTTCTTTCCTCAGGTTGTTGAAATAAAATGCCTAACTTTTCCTTTTCAGATGTTAAACAAATGTATTTGAATAAAATGTATGTAGTAAAGTGCCTTACTCTTGAATAAGTGTATTGAAGTAAACGAAAAGTAATGCTAAAGATTGAGGACACTGTACCTTTACAGATTACAGATTGATCGATTCATCACTGTGAATTTATACCTTAACTGTGAATTTTTAACTGAATCCCTATTGATTCTGATTTTATACCTCAATTGGATTTCTTATAATCCTACATTCTAATTGTGTTTTAATAAGTAATTACCTTAAAGTAAATCTTTAAAGATGTAAGCTGAATTTGAATTTGTGTTTGATGAATGAGATTAACTGAGGGATAAATGATAAAAGATCTTGTTTTTTGAAACATATATTTTACTATTATATTTTTGTATTGCACATGTGTTATTATTGTGCTTTTTGACAAAAGAAATCAAACACTGAAGAAAGATGATTTTTCTATTATGGTTGTCTGTATCAACCATTGTGATTGGCTGTTCCAATCTTATTCTGCTTTTGATGTGATTAATGTAATGAGGAATCCACCCAACTCTGAGGACGTTTTATTTGATTCAAGTAGTGACTGAAAATATTCTTAGACTAATGTTAATTGGTTATCAATGAATTGATAAAAGCGTGGATCTGTGAGGGAAATATTTTGTTGTGTGTTTGTACCAAAAAGCATTTTGTGTTTCACATAGGTCTGCCATAATTTAGAGCAGGGGGTTAAAGGTTTAAAGGGTTAAAGGTTCCGCTTTCCTGTTGGGGGACTGTGACTAACTGCCAGAGGACTTTAACAGACTGTCTTTGTCTCTGAATCCATGTGTTTTTGTGATTATCGATCAGAAGACGCGCGAAATAGAGGCTCCTCCTTGATTATCTGTGTAGATTTGCGCTGTGTTTCTGTGTAATCTTCAGTGTTGGCTGGGGAATCACATGATGAAGTCGTGTGAGAACCCTGCCAATGCTCCCGGCCGTGGCTCTCAATAAACTCAGGTGTTTGATATAAAGCGGACTCCAGCCTCCATTCCTTCCATCAACATTGCTGAAAAGAAAACCTCTCTCACACATACTATACATATATGTATATATTGTGGTGCCACGTGATGGGACATAATTCACTTCTGGTTATTGTGTTGCACCACGGACCCGTTAGAGAGGGCACCGGAAGCTAGGTTCATTCATGCTAGCTTCACAACAAGTAATAAGCTAACCTGTCTGAATGTTCTTTGATAATAAAGTGTGGAGTTCCATACTGAACACACCGCCTCCGACTCCCATTCATCGGCTCTACACTGGTGACCCCGACTTTTCCGAGAAGGTTTCCGGAAAATTAGCGAACATGGCTGAGCGCGTATGTGAAGGACCAGGGTACAGAAAAAACAGGAGTGCAGGTTGAGGTGCAAAAATACGGATTTTATTGACCCAATATATGTACAGTTTTAAGATGGGTAATAAAATCAATTAGGTTTAAACAAAAAGGTGTAGATATAAACAGACACAATCTAGCATGTACACGCATAAGCAGAACGTCACAAAAATGGGTGACATCCTGTATGCTCTTCTGTCCAAGAGCAACTCACATACCCCCCCTCATCTCCACACTGCAGGAATGTATAGCACTACTGATCAGTCCATTATTGCATGCAGGGGGAAAGAGGCTCTAAAAAGGGGTGGCTTAAATGGAGTGGCCTCTTCAAACACCCCTCAGGTTTTGAGAGGAATGGTGTAGTCCAATTAGCTGACACGTCTATAAAGGCAGGTGTTTTCCATCAGCTCAGCCTTTTGCCAGGAGCAAGGTGAGCTGTAAGAAACTGACAATAGGATTACACACAACACAAATCACAATAGATACTTTAATCTATGTAATGTAAACAAAATCATAACCTTTACGATGTGTGTTCGTTTGTGAGGCTTGTAGCCCTCACACATTCCCCTCCTTCTGGAATCACGCCATGAGAGCGTGATAGGAAGTCTGCAGTAGTGTTGTCCCGGCCAGGAATGTGCTGGATGGTGAAGTTATATGGCTGCATTGCCAGGTACCATCGGGTGATGCAGCTGTTGGCATCTTTCATCCCTGCCATCCACTTCAGGGCTTTATGATCCGTTTGTAGGATGAACTCTCTTCCCAGGAGGTAGTACTTGAGAGAGTCTAGGGCCCATTTCACTGCCAGGCACTCTTTCTCAACAGTTGAGTAGCGAGTCTCCCTTGGGAACAGCTTCCTGCTGATATAGGCCACGGGGTGAAGGTCATTGGGCTCTCCCTGCAAAGGCACCGCTCCCAAACCTCTGTCTGAAGCATCAGTTTGCAATATGAAGTCTTTAACAAAATCAGGACTACACAAAACGGGGTTCTTACTCAGTGCATCCTTGAGGTCGTTAAAACTAGACTCCGCCTCCTCACTCCACTGCAGCAAAGTTGGGCCCATCCGCTTGGTCATATCTGTTAGAACAGCAGCACGAGAGGAGTAGTTAGGCACAAACCGACGGTACCAACCTGACATTCCCAGGAATGACTTCAGCTGGGTCTTTGTCTGCGGAGGCTGACAGAACTGGATGGCTTGTAGTTTGTGAGTCTGGGGTTTGATAACTCCGTTGCCAATAATATAACCAAGATATTTTGTCTCAGTCCTGCAAAACTGGCACTTTGAGTGGTTGACAGTCAATCCAGCCTCCTTTAGACGTCCAATGACGGCTTTCAGATGGTCCAAATGATCCTCCCATGTAGCACTGTGAATGACAATATCATCAAGATATGCTGCAGCAAAATCTGACAATCCCAACAATACCTGGTCCATTAATCTTTGGAACGTAGCTGGTGCGCCATGCAGTCCAAACGGCATTACGGAGAACTGGTACAGACCCCATGGTGTACGGAAGGCTGTTAACTCACGGGACTGTGGAGTCAGCGGAACCTGCCAGTAGCCTTTGCATAGATCAATCGTGGTTAGAAACTTTGCTTTGCCCAACCGATCAATGAGTTCATCAATGCGAGGTACTGGATAGGAATCAAACTCAGAAATTGCATTCAGATAACGGAAGTCTATGCAAAACCGTATGGTGCCATCCTTCTTTGGTACCAATACAATGGGGTTGCACCACTCACTTCTTGATACCTCAATGATTCCCAGGGATATCATCAGATCCACTTCCTCTTTAAGGGACACCAGGAGGCGCTCGGGGATTCTGTAGCTCAATCTTCGCACAGAAGCATTCCTCTTTAGCACAATGTTGTGGTCAATAACGTTTGTACAACCAGGATTTTCTTTAAAAACTTCTGGGACACAGAGGGCACTGACCTGGGTTTGTTCATCAGCTGTTAGGTGGTTGAGATCAGGCAAAGCAGCGACAGGTAGAGGAAGGTACTGCGCATCTTCGTCATCCTCTTCTTCCACATGTCTAATCAACAACACTTCCTTTTTGTCGGACCTGGGAAACCATTCTTTTAATAGGTTAACATGCAAAATTCTCTGGGAGCGTGCTTCACCAGGGGTTGCAATCACATATGTGGTTGCACCTATTTTTTTCTTTACCTCATAAGGCCCTTGCCATTTTGCAAGGAGTTTGTTGTCTTGTGTGGGAAGCATAACCAAAACCTTTTGTCCAGCAGAAAAACTCCTCTCTCTGGCAGATCTGTCATACCAGGTTTTTTGGTTCTTTTGGGCCTCCCACACATTCTGCTGGGCCAGTGCAGTCATTCTGCTCAGTTTCTCTCTCATGTGGACAACATAGGCAATGACACTCTGTGGCTCAGCTGGTTTGGGATCCTTTTCCCAGTGAGTTTTGAGCAAGGAAAGTGGGCCTCTTACCTCACCTCATGTCCATATAAGAGTTCGAACGGGGAGAACCCAGTTGATGCTTGAGGGACTTCTCTGAAAGCAAAAAGCACATAGGGTAACAGATGAACTTCCTGAGCATTTGTTTCAGTGTTTGGTTAAACCTCTCCCAACCATCAGTCTGAGGATGGTAGGGGGTAGTCCTGATTCTTTTAATCCCCAGTAGTTTATACACATCCTGTATTAACTTAGACATAAAGTTAGTCCCTTGATCAGTAAGAATTTCTTTGGGAAACCCTACTCTCGCAAAGAACTGCACCAAACAAAAAGCAATTGACTTTGCTTTGACAGTTTTAAGCGGAAAAACTTCAGGATATCTTGTAGCATAGTCAGTTATTACTAGCATGAAGTGATTTCCAGACTTGCTTCTTTCTACCGGGCCCACAATGTCCATACCTAATCGTTCAAATGGAGTAGCTATGACTGGCAATGGTTGAAGAGGGACTTTTGAAGGGTATTTGGCTGAGGTTTGTTGACATTGAGGACAACTTTTGCAATACTGCGCCACATCAGCGCGTAGACCAGGCCAGTGGAAATGTCTCTGGATTCGGTCAACAGTTTTGCGTTTCCCTAGGTGACCTGCCCAGGGAATAGAGTGACCCAGCTCAAGGACTTTGGTACCATAAGCTGCTTTGTTGACCCCTGTTGGCGGTACAGTATTCCATTTCCTTGAAAATACCCATCTTCCTTTGAATGTCCAAATTTCTCCTCTTCTTCCAAGGGTTTGGCCTGCTTTAGATAAGGAGTTAGACTAGCATCCTCTTGCTGCATTTTCTGAATGTCAATAGGCATTTTAAATCCCAAAGGTTGTGGTGGATTTGGTTCAACGGACACATTTACTGTAGTATTTTGGAACTTTTCCTCTCTTCTCTGTCTACGTGTCTTATGGTTTTTCCCAGGCTTAGCTTCAATATCCTCATTATAGAAAGGCAGCTCACTGAGAGGTTGAATAGACAATTCGGTCTCCTTGACTTTTGACCTTGTGAGTGCGACATTACCGACCTTACTTGGATGCAAAAGGTCAAGAAGAACAGGAAGGTCGTCACCAAGCACCACCGGATAGGGAAGATGATCAGCCACTCCAACATTCAGAAGGTAACTCTGGCCCCTCACTTTAAGATAAACATCTGCTGTGGGATAAGGTTTTTCATCGCCATGTACACAGCAAATAGGCACAGTGTCAATTGTATTTACATCATGTGGAGAAATGAACTGTCTGTGAACAAGTGTCTGGCTGCTGCCACTGTCAATTAGGGCCTTTAACTCACAGCCATTTACTTCCACCATGGTCTCTCTCCGTGGCTGTTGTGGCTCATCCTTTGGCTCCCGGTGACCTCTGGGCATATAGCACATCTGGGTTAATTTTACAGGATTTCTGGGACAAACAGGTTTAGTGTGTCCCTCTTCACCGCACAAGTAACAAATGAGTCTCCTGAAGGGTTTAACGTTTGAGTTCACCTCTGTTGGTTTCTCCCTTATAGGAGCCTTACCCCATGTTGAGTCCAACCTCTGTGTTGGCCGAGACATACCTTGCCCTTTGGGGTCCCTAGATGTCTTCCAAGCAGTGAAGCTCCATGGCTGCTTCTTCTGCCTGGCAGCGACAAACACATCAGCCAGGTCAGCGGCATCTGCGGCCGTTTTAGGGTTGTGCTCCCTAATCCAAACCTGTAGCTCTGGGGAAAGCATTCTCAGATACTGTTCAAGGACAATAATTTCTCCAATTTCCCGAACAGTTTTCCCTTTTGGCTGAACCCACTTCCCATAAAGTTCTTTTAAACGGACATAAAGTTCTTTCGGGCTCTCCTGTGGTTCAACCTCATTACTGCAAAACCTTTGTCTGTAGGTTTCTGGATTTATGTCATATTTTCTAAGAATAGCTCTTTTTACTTCCTCATAGTCTAGAGCATCATCCACATCCATATGAACATATGCACTTCTGGCTTTACCAGTTAATAATGGAATACGTCTGAAAGCCCAATCTTCAGTTGGCCATCTGCATGCTGCTGCAATTCTCTCAAAAGTAACGAGAAAATGTTCAATATCATCAGAATCGGTTAACTGTTGAAGCCTTGGCTCTTGAGTTCTTAAAGGTACTGCTGAAAAGCTGTCACGTCGAGCAACTCCAAATAATGTCTGTTGAGGACGGTTAATTTCCTCCAAGCCCATCACATTAGCCCCAAGTATATCTGCTTTACCAGAAAGTTGCTCCAAGGTTGCAGATGTGTGCGATGTTTTCGTAAAGCTGCCGGAGTTTTGGGAGAATGCCGTGGCGGCGTGGTTTGCACACGTGGAGGCGCACTTCGCCTGCCGGCAGGTCCGTGACAGGGACCTGAAGTACTACCACGTTGTAGCAGCGCTAGGAAGCTCCACGTCGTCCAGGTTGGTTGGTTTTATCACAGACCCCCCACACCATGGCAAATATGAGGCGATTAAGGCCCTCCTCCTTAATACATTTAGCTTATCTGCTAAGGAGAGGGCCCGCCAGTTACTTGACATTCAAGGCCTAGGAGACAGCAAGCCATCTCAGCTAATGGAGAAAATGCTAAATCTGCTAGGGGGGGAAGATCCCCGTATTTTATTCACGGAGATTTTCCTGCGTCACTTGCCTGTCACGGAGCCGCGTGCCTTGGCTGAGGAAGCGGATCGTTTTTTCCTGGCTACACAACAGCCCGGTGCAGAGACGTTAGCCGCGACGCTCAGCGGCCCATCTGCAGTCAAGACAGCATGGCGGAGGCTGGACACAGCAGTTTCGAGCCGGCGTGGAGACACCGGAGAGTGCTTTTACCACGCACGTTTCGGGACAATGGCGAAGAAATGCATCGCTCCGTGCAGCTACAAATCCCCGGGAAACGGAGGGGCCGGGGCTCAGTAGTGGCTCTGAGTGTCGGCGGCACGTGCAGGCTCCTCTTCGTCAGCGACAGCGTTCCGGGGAGCCTGTTTCTGTGTGACACAGGCGCTCAACGGAGCGTAGTTCCCGCGTCGAGTGAAGACGTCACCCGGGGTGGGCACGGACCGCGATTGACGACGGCTAACGGCGGTCCCATTCGCACGTACGGCGTGAGGCCTATGTGTTTGTGCATCGGAGGACAGCGTTTCAGCTGGGATTTTGTGACAGCGGACATTTATTTTCCCCTCCTCGGAGCGGATTTTTTGTGCGCTCATGGACTCTTAGTGGACGTTAAGAATAGGCGTTTGGTTGATGCCTTGACGTTTTCTTCCCTCGTGTGCACACTTGGCAGCGCAGCGGCTGTCGGGCTCGCTGTCGGAGGCAGACACGTTTATCAGACTGTTGGCCGAGTTTCCAGACCTGTCGCTGCCCACCTTTTCTGTGCTTACCACTAAGCATGGCGTGGAGCACCACGTCACTACCGAGGGGCCTCCTGTCTACGCCAGGGCCCGGCGGTTGAACCCTTCTAAACTGGCTGTGGCGAGGGCGGAGTTCGCAACCATGGAGCGCCTGGGCATTGTCCGCCGCTCCGACAGTCGGGTTCCGAACGGCGGGTTCCGCCCGTGCGGGGATTACCACCGACTCAACGACGCCACTACGCCTGACCGCTATCCGGTGCCGCACATTCAGGACCTTTCGGCACATCTGGCCGGTACAGGGGTGTTTTCCAAGGTGGACCTGGTGAGTGGATACCACCAGGTGCCCATGCACCCCCTGGACATTCCCAAGACGGCAGTGATAACACCTTTTGGACTTTTTGAGTTCCTGCGGATGCCTTTTGGACTCAAGAATGCCGCTCAGATGTTCCAGCGCCTGATGGATTCGGTGCTGCGGGACCTGCCGTTTGTGTTTGTCTACCTTGACGACATACTCGTCGCCAGCGCTTCAGTGCAGGAGCACTGTCCCACCTCCGAACCCTATCACACCCCGGCGTTAAGCCTTCGGTGCGCTTGGTGGCCGCGAAGTTCGTCTGGCATGGGCTGCAAAAGGATGTGAGGACTTGGGCTTGTGAGTGCGTGGCTTGTCAGCGCGCTAAGGTGCACCGCCACACGAAGGCGCACCGCCACACGAAGGCGCACCGCCACACGAAGGCGCACCGCCACACGAAGGCGCACCGCCACACGAAAGCCCCTTTGGAGCGTTTCCTGGTGCCTGAGAGGAGGTTTGACCACGTCAACATTGACCTGGTTGGTCCATTGCCCTCCTCTCAAGGTTTTTCCCACCTCCTCACCATGGTGGACAGGACGACCCGTTGGCCGGAGGTGGTTCCTCTCGTGTCAACGTCAGCCGCAGTCATTGCCCGAGCTTTCATTGCGACGTGGGTGTCTCGTTTTGGCACCCCGTCAGACCTTTCATCGGACAGAGGCTCACAGTTCACGTCCGAGCTCTGGAACGCCGTGGCGAGTGGTCTGGGGGTTAAGCTGCACAGGACTACCGCTTATCACCCTCAGGCTAATGGCCTCTGTGAGCGATTCCATCGCTCCGTGAAGGCGGCCCTCAAGACGGCCCTCAAGGCCGGCCTTACGGACGGGAATTGGGTCGACAAGCTGCCCTGGGTGATGCTGGGCCTGAGGACTGCGCCTAAAGAAGACCTGCAGTGCTCTACGGCTGAGATGGTATACGGTCAGCCGCTGAGGGTTCCTGGGGATTTCGTCCCTAACGCATCGGCTCCCTGGTCGGCGTCGGCCCAGCGGGCTTTCCTGCAGGACGCCGCTGAGGCCTTTGCTCCGATCCCTACTACTCAGCACGGTACTCAGGTGTCCCGGGTTCCCGCAGAGCTCCGCTCGGCGGGGCACGTGTTCATCCGGCACGATGCGCACAGAGGCCCCCTACAGCCCCCTTACGATGGGCCTTTCCGGGTCTTGGAGCACGGGGACAAGCACCTGGTGGTCGACCTGGGTGGCAAGGCCGAGCATGTCTCGGTGGACCGGGTGAAGGCTGCTCACCTGGACTTAGACCAGCCGGTGGTGCTGGCTCGACCTCCGCGACGGGGACGCCCCCCGGCTGTGACCCCTGTCACGGATTTAGGACCTGTTGTTCCGGTCCCTCCTCTTCCGGGGGCCGTGCAGGCGGATGTCGCTTCTCCGGCTCCTGTGCTCAGGAGTCGTGGGGGTCGGCGCGTCATTCCTCCCCGCCGCACAGACTTTCTTTACATGTGAATTCTGGGGGGGCTTGTGTGGTGCCACGTGATGGGACATAATTCACCTCTGGTTATTGTGTTGCAACACGGACCCGTTAGAGAGGGCACCGGAAGCTAGGTTCATTCATGCTAGCTTCACAACAAGTAATAAGCTAATGTCTTAACCTGCCTGAATGTTCTTTGATAATAAAGTGTGGAGTTCCATACTGAACACACCGCCTCTGACTCCCATTCATCGGCTCTACAATATATATATATATATATATACATGTGTGCACAATTGTAGATAAACAGCAATTATATATATATATATATAAACTGTGTGCTGTTAATCTGTTTTTTGAGGTTTTGCTCTTTTGTTACTTTTAACCATACAGGTGTGATTTCATAGTTATTTTGTATGTTATTGTCAAAGGAACAAAATGAGCAACCCTTTATACTTAATTTGATATTCCTCATTATCTGAAGCATTTGTTACTCTCATTCATTTTCCTCCCATAGTGACTGTATGGATAATCGGAGACAGCTATGTCCGGCGTGGAGCCCAGAGAGCTACACAGACCATCGGCAGCAACCTTGGCCTCGACCTGAGGGTGTGCTGGTTCGGTTGGGGTGGACTGCGCTGGAGAGGTGTCCTCCCTTTCTTTTCCTACTCCCTGCGAGGAAGAGAAGTCCCGGATGTCCTCCTCATCCACTGTGGCGGCAATGACTTGGGGGATGTGCCCAGTGTTCAGTTGCTGAACCAGATGAAGGAGGACCTGCACCAGCTTCACCATCAGCACCCTGGCATGAAGATCATGCTCTCCCAGATCAACCAGAGGTGCCGGTGGAGGGCTGGTGCAAATCCTGTCAAAATTGACAAGGCCCGGAAGTTTGTTAACAGTGTTATGGCTACTTTTGTTCATAGCCTAAATGGTGTCATTGTTGACCACTCCAACATTAGACATGACAGTCCTGGGCTTTTTTTGCGAGATGGAGTTCATGTCACCCCTAGGGGAAATTATATATTTTTTTAAGTCACTAGCCAATTGCCTGAAAGACCACCTCCAAAGACTGTGAACTGCTAAAATGTCAGTATCACTGTTTTTGGATTTGGCCTTTAGAGTATGTATTCTAAGGCCCTTGCTAAGCCCGGACTGTCATGGCTAATGTTGAGTTAGATATTACATCTGTAGCCATAACACTGTTAACATGGCTGCTCTTCCTCTTCCCCACATCCCACCCCCCATAGCCGTAGCAGTCTGACAAGAGTCCCAAGTTTAAAAACACAAAATCTTGACAATGAATACTACGCTGTCATTTATCAGTGACAATGCAAACAACAAGAAGGTCTCCCCTAATCCCATGTATTTTGGCATCAAATAAGCATACCATAGAATGTAATTATGAAGTGCAATACCTACTATAGGTAAATACACATCTGAGTTGACAAATATGACATGTGGGGTTCCTCAAGGCTCCATCTTGGGGCCTCTTCTCTTTAACATCTACATGCTACCACTGGCTCAGATAATGAAGAACAACAAAATAAGTTACCATAGCTATAATTTACGTAACAATTTCACCAGGAGACTATGCTCCAATTCAAACACTGAGTAAGTGCATTGAACAAATCAATGACTGGATGTGTCAGAACTTTCTCCAATTAAACAAAGATACAACTGAGGTAATGGTCTTTGGAGCCAAGGCAGAACGTTTAAAAGTTAGCGCTGAGCTTCAGTCTGCAATGTTCAAACCAACAGATAAAGCCAGAAATCTAGGTGTAGTCATGGACTCTGACCTGAGTTTCAACAGTCACATTAAAACAGTTACTAAATCAGCCTACTATCACCTAAAGAATATATCTAGGATTAAAAGACTAATGTCACAGCAGGATTTGGAAAAACTTGTCCATGCCTTTATCTTCAGTAAACTCGACTACTGCAATGGTGTCTTCACAGGTCTCACTAAAAAATCTATTAGAAAGCTGCAGCTGATTCAGAACGCCGCTGCTCGAGTCCTCACTAACACTAAGAAAGTGGATCACATCACTCCTGTTCTGAAGTCTTTACACTGGCTTCCTGTGTGTCAAAGAATAGATTTCAAAATATTGCTGCTGGTTTATAAAGCACTGAATGGTTTAGGCCCAAAATACATTACTGACCTCCTGCTAAACTATGAACCATCCAGATCTCTCAGGTCTTCAGGGACTGGTCAGCTTTCTGTCCCCAGAGTCAGAACTAAACATGGTAAAGCAGCGTTCAGTTATTATGCTCCAAATATCTGGAACAAACTCCCAGAAACCTGCAGGTCCGCTGCAACTCTTACTACTTTTAAATCCAGGCTGAAGACTTTTCTTTTTGTCGCTGCTTTTAATTGAACTATTCATATCTTAAACTGCACTGTAACTTTTATCCATGTACTTTTTCTTGCAATGTTTAATTGAACTATTCATATTTTAGACTGCACTGTAACTTTTATCCATGTATTTTTCCTTAATGTTTATTTTATTAGCTTTTCTTTTTTAATGCTTAATGTCTTTCATTTTTTTTTTTGTAAAGCACTTTGAATTACCCTGCGTCGAAAAGTGCTATATAAATAAACTTGCCTTGCCTTGCCTTGCCTTGCCTTGCCTTGCCTTGCTTTGCCTTACAATCCCTACAGGGTCGTAACGTCACAGAAGATAATACCTTTTAGATAGTTTCGAAATTGTTCAGTATGCAGATAAATATTTGTTTTACAATAGAAACATTTTTCTCCATAAATGTTCCCACATGTTGTGAGCATCAACTTTAAATCTTTTGTCAACAAATAAAAAACATCTTAATTTCCTTTACGACAACATTTTGTTTATAACACCACTACATTAACAATAAGCATAGGAAAATGATAAATGTCAACATTTAAGATTGTGCTTTTACTCTTTATTTAATCAGATCTATTTCACATTGAAAATGTGATAAATACACAAGCCACATTGAAAGTTACATCTTGCATTTTATGAAAAGTAAAGGTTTCGAATCATTTTATGACTTAAGTACACTAGAAAATAAATTAAAGATGTGCAACAACTGTATCAGTAATTAAAATGATATAACTTATGTACAGGGTTGGGAGGGCTACTTGCCAAATACACAACTAGTAACTTCATGTGAGTATCAAGATATAAAAGTAATGTAACGTGATAACTTTCTTTTTCTTTTGGATTACCTCAATATCAAATGCAATGCAAATAAACACAGGAGAGAAGAAATATTAATATGATTTTTTTACTTAAATGTATAATATAATACCATAAAGCAGATTCAGGCAGTAGGTGTATAGATTCACAATTAAAGTATTAGCCTACAGAACAGTACCACTTCCAGAAAAAAGATACAATTTGATCATTTTACAACAAACACTATATGCTCTTTTTAGGTTTTGAATAAGATTGTAATCCTGAGTTTCCCTATTATTAAAAAAAGTAAAACTAATCAGATTACAT
>NW_027262955.1:0-112500 GCF_902827115.2 Pseudochaenichthys georgianus
TAGCTGGTAATTACCGGTTTTTAGCTGGTAACATTTATAAAAAACCGGTAAATTCAAAACCTGACGGTCAAAATGTCTGGTAATAATTAGGGAGGCTGCGATCGATCGGCCGCCGGTCATTATCGGCCGATATTCACTCTTAATAGTTTGATCTGTGCTCTCTATAAAGGCCGATCAGGAGAGCTGGATCTGATCCATATGGACATGAACGCGAGTGAAGTGTAACCGGAGCGAGAGAGAGATCAGATCGGCTGCTGAGTCTGACCGAGACACGCAGCTCTGCATGATCACCTGAAGCCCCGCCCTCTGTTTAGCGAGCTGCAGGAGCTGCATGAGAAACTGACGGGCCGTCAGGAGAGAGAGAGGGAGGGAGAGAGAGGATCCGTTTCTCCCGTGTTATTATTCAAAGTTGATGTAAACTTCTGAATAATGTACGTTATCTACTACAAGTAGTTTGTTTGAATGTAATAATTATGTTGTTTGTTGTTTGTGGAATCATTTATTGAAAAATGAATCTGAATTTTTCGATTATAAACTGAAGCAATATAAAAATGAGCCCGTGAACTGAGTTTTAAACATCAGCATATCTGCTCATAGTCCGGTAATTACCTGCTAACGGAAACTCTGCTACACAACTATTATTATTATTGAAATATGACCGGTAAGTTTCAAATTAGTCCGGTAAAATAAATTCTGCCCGGACATTTGACCGACGAGAAAAAATCCTAGCGGAAACCCTGAAACACACCTCTTTCATAAATAACACACTTGTTCTGCAGTAATGTTTTATGTTTCCTGTAATTTTTGTTAGGAAAGGACATGCCTGAAAGACACGACATCTTCTCCTTCTCTGAGGGTCAAGAAGAACATCCAAGAGGATCATTAAGAGCTGATGCTATGAGATGTTAAGACCAGTACAAGACATTCACTAAGAAACTACTTTTATTGTGAAAACAAAGATCTGCACACCGAATATTTTTGTAGTCTATCAGGATCATCATTTGTTTGTGATGCTGCCTGCACCTCAGAGAAGGGGTGGTTATAGTCAGGCTTATAAAAAACAGTCAGCTGATCGAATGCACCTATTTCCACATCTACGCTCCATCAGCTGATTAATTCTATTTGCCTCACTTTATGAGCTTCACATCACTTGTGCCTTGTACCGCAGAGTTTGCAACGTCACAAATAAATGGGGCCAATCTTCAGTCAGATGTGAATGTGTAATCTAACATTTTCAGTAAGAATAATGGACAAAACGAGTGCAAATACAATTTCTTGAAATGTGAACCAAAAGTTAATCAAATGTTTTAAATAAAAAGCACATATGGACAGAAGGTGTAAACCTAATAAATGTATAAGTAAACACATTTAGTCAAATAAAGTGACAGACTAGGCCTGTGCAGTTGGTATCAGCTTTGCCCAGCACGGGCTCCTTCATCAGGCCTGGTCCTCCTCGCTGAGGAAAGACCCTCAGTCCTCTCCACACCAACAGACAGGACGTCCATCACGGAGGTTTCTCCCTGAAGTCTCTGCAGCCCTCTGGACACCACGCTGTCTCAATCCGTCCACACTGAATATGAGAGGGGAAAAATGAAAATAATAAATGCTTTAGAGACAATAAGAAACATAAAGTTGACTGTTGAGTTGCTCAGTTTTTTTAGATTGTCAATACCATTACTGTATAACTAATATCTCAGGTTAAGAGGCACCTTCAAATAAAGATTGGTCTTTAAATACATGTTGTCTTTTGAATTGTTTGTCTAAAGTCAAGGATCTAGAACTGGTACTTAGTTTTAATGATACAGTCTGGTTATTATGCTGTTTGGAGGAGGCATCGGTAAGAGCACTAACTAGCTGTACACATGTAACACATGTACCTTAGCTTGACTTAAATGTATTAAACGTATAGTTCAGTGATGGCAAAATATAAATAACTAATGTCATGCAAAAATATTAATATTTGCTTGATTCCAGAGTTGAATTTAGCACAATTGCATACAAACGTTAAGGGATTTTAAGATTCTGAAGTTCAATTGGTTTTATTTTCATAAACGGTTATCAACCGTTAGTGCCAAAGCAGTAGGCTATAATATATGAATTACTGCTGTATAGACGACAACCACTACTTGTTTAGCTAGCATACACTCAACAAAGCTATCGTTAGCTGGCTAACTGACGTTATTTTGCCGCTAAACTGCACGATATAAAACGGTGGTCTTCAAAGCGGATGTAATCCTCAATCACAATAATAATATTCAAAGTAATACTGGGCAAGTAATGGCCAAAATGTACCGTTCATTGATGCGCCATGTCAGCGGACTGGTAGCGACACGAACCGTTAGCCCCGCAGTCTCCAGTCACCCGAGCCTCGTCCTTCTGATAGCTCCGCCCCTTCGCTCCAACCCCCCTCCCTCCCCCCACATATACAGGTGAAAATTACTTTTGCGACACATTTATCGCAAGAAGTGTAGCAAAAGTCAAGACCGCAGATTCGTCGATTTATACTGCCACAGAGCAGATTCGTCAAGTTGTAATGACTGATTTGAGAGGTTGTAATAAATAAAGTTGCAGTTGAAATGGAAAATATATTTTAAAAATGTGTATTTTTCTGCAAGTGAAGATTTCATCTCTAAGTTCATTTTTTTCCTACAAGCTACAAAACATATTTTTTTCTTCTGTGACTTCAAATTTGATTCACAGTTACGTATATATTTTTTACAAGTGTAAATGTAAGCACACTAGCACAGATTTTTTTTCTGCAAGTGCTCACATCAGGTTTTCACGCTCTCGCATTTTGCACCATATCTACCTTCATACAGCAGCTGGTTGGAGAGACTGTAGAGGAGAATCTCCGGCCCCGCTGAGGTGGATTCCCACGAGCTGCTGGGGTTGGAGCACCTCTTCAGCCAGAGCACTGGTGAATCCGAATCTGGCCCCTTTTCACGGGAGGACATCATCCACGATGGCCCCGGTCCAGACGAGGAGGTGGTTCAGCCCGGGCAGCCCACTCCAGATCCTGAGGCGTACCAGAGCGACGGGGAGTCGCATTGCGAGGGAGACAATGTGCAGGATGCCATCCTGCCCCACATCACACTCGTCACAGACGAAACCTCCACTGTCAACCCGCCCGCGTTTGTACGTGACTTGGTGTCTTCTAGAATGAAATTAAAATGCACTGCATCAGTGGTCAATGTATCCATTTCAACTTACCACATTTCCCATGTCATTTCTTTAACAGGAGGATGCCTGCAGTCAGAACCCTCTTCCCGGCTTCCGGCAGTTGGAGAGGTTCTGCTCGCTGCTGGTGGAGATGGGTCTCGTAGATGACAAGCTGTCCCCCGTCACCCAGCAGAGGAACGCGATCCTGGCTGCCTGGAATGCAGTGGAGGACCACGACAGACGGCAGCAGAAGTTCAACCAGCTGTACAGAACGCACTGGGGCAACACCCTGTACTGCCGCTCTAAACGGCACAACCTTGTCGATGCTGCTGTGATACAGCGCGTGAAGATGGGCATTCGCTACACACCAGCACAACAGGACAGAAGTGCAGTGAACAACAGGCTTATGTACACGCTGGTGAAACTGCTGTGGTTCAAGTCACCACAGGGTTCTCGCACAAGCCCAGAGAAGACCACTATCTTGAAGGCGTACGAGAGGATCCAGCACCGGGTTTTGGTGGACGATCCCGTCTTGTCTAAAGCAGGCTTTCCGCTGCCAAAGATAAACATTAAGACGGTGCGTGACTTTATCTGCGCTCAAGGATGCCTCCTCGACCTGCGTGCGACCAACCAGCCAGCGATGCTCTCAAAGACCACTTCCTCTGCCCACTTGCCTCCAGCGCACACCAGCCAGCAGTCCTCCCTCCACCAGACTACCCACTGATGCAGCACGTGCCGACACCCAGCGCGGCAGGGACCAAGTCATTGAAGGGAAGGAGGGACATGATCATGCCTCTCTCACACCCTCAGATATCACTGCCAGCTGTGTCACTGCCACGGCCACCAACCCCAGCCCTTTGCCCTCCTCCTCTCCATCCACAGCAACCCGGCCCCTCCACGAGGCCCATCGTGCCTGCCACCAGTACCATCGCCAGACCTGTGCCCTCCCTTGTCCCTGGCCCCATCCTGCCTGCCAGTCAGCCAACCCCAGCCATTGCTAGCCCCTCCTCAATGCCCTTACTGCCTCCATTCAGGCAACCCCGTCTGCTGATGTGTCCCCACTACTCTCTAGTGCATTCCCTCATCCTGGGCAAGGTCCACGCTTGACAAGCGCAAGGGGATGGACGAGCCCTCGGGAGTAGGAGCCAAAGTGTACAGGCGCAAAGTCTTCTGCCCTGTGAAGAGGATGTCTCCATCAAAGTGTCTCGAGAACACAGTTTACAGCAGTTACCAACATTGTACAGCTGTTGCTATGTGAATATTGTAAATAGTCATTTAAATATTTTTCTACTTGCTGTGTTATCATTTTTATTTTTCATGTTGAGTTATATATGTATTATGTATATTGTAAATACATGTACGTCATTAATGTAAATAGTTGTATGTACATTACATGTTAGACGCTTTTATCCAAAGCGACTTACATACTCAATACTGTGGGGTGAAGGGTCCCAGGGACACAACGACATGCTGACTGCAGTGGGGTTTGAACCTGTGCTCCCCTGATCCCAACACCAACGCACTGCGCCACAGCCTCCCTGTACATAATTGTACATCTGATGTGTATCCACTTTAGCTTTTTTACCTGTGCTTATGTTGTTGCTGTGCCATCCTTTATACTGAGTCAATGAAGGTGAATGGTTGCTCAGGAAAAGTCCTGAAGAATCCAACTGGGTTCAATAGCTGGATCATTCCTGTTCTTCGTCCGCAGTGGAGTGACATCTCGTTGTTGTTGACTTGCATAACAACAAATGTTAGTTTACAAGAAGTCCCCTAACATTTGATTCATAGCTGATGACAAATAAATCCTGGGATCTACAAAAGTGAATGTGTTTCATGCATCTGATGTGTATCCACTTGAGCCTTTTTACCTGTGTTTACCTTGGTGTATGCTGTTGCCATCATGTATACTCAATCAATTACATATTTTGCCAGAAAGGTCAAGCTTTAGGAATACAGAGCAGTTCTTATCTTGCCATAACCATAGCCGTGGAGGCAGTGCCAACTAAAATATAATATTGGTGACAAAACACACAGAGCCATCGGTGCAATTGTTACATTCAAATTTCTCTGATATTGTAGGCGTTAATTATCTATTTATTATATGTAAATACTTTGATGTACATAATTTAACTGCAACACTGGTGTTTTCAATTGAATGCACTTTATACAATAAAGTGGTCAGTGTTACAGTGAGTCGTGAAATATGAATTATTGAATGGAATAATGGGGATTAATTTGTTTATCTATATATGTGACCTGCTCTATCGAAATCAGTCGCATTGACCTGAAGACACATTTTGAGTTGAATACACTGCTGGAAAGAGCAGATTCCTAGCTTTCTAATGATATCAGGATTGTTGTTGTTCTCCAAATATTAAGCGAAATATGTCACATTATATAATGACCGTCACCGAGTCATCGTTTTGAGAAAAAGGCCTTTAAAAAGTTTTCTCTTCTCTGGAAGCCATCGCTCCGATTGATTATTAGCAAATGATCAAAATACTACGGAGGCAGTGGCGGTTCTACAGGGTGGCACGGGGTGGCAGCTGCCACCTTAGAAAGATGCCTTGCCACCCCAGTTGGCAGCTTTGTTTTGAAAAAAAAGTTGTGGCTCATCGGACATTTATGAGAGAAAATCTCTAATGTCCGAGTGCAAGTGAATGCAGCACAAGACGCGAGCCTTGCAACCCCTCCCCCGGCCCTGGAACGAGCGTGGAAAGGCGATTTAATTTGAACGGGGGACGGCGCAAAACGAGAAGCATTTTGGATCCAAGTAGACTGAAGGAATGAGGACGTATTTGCGGTCAGTGGCGGCGCCAGGGTATGGCTGGGGTAGGCTACAGCCATACCAAGAAATGGCTTGGCCCCACCATGAGACATGATGTTAAAGTAAGCTAAATAAAGTCTGCCAACTCGCGGAGTAAACTGCACCGACAGCAGTTAGTCAGATCGATTTCAGCCGCTTGTCTGGAAATACCGAAGACTAGAAACGGTTTTGAAAACTTTTGTCACGTAGTGATCTTCTTCTCAATAGAACATCTTTGATAATGTCTTCTGGCCAATCAGAATCACGATAACGGCGTGGTCTTGTTGCAGGAAGTCCCGATACATCGATACAACATTACGTGTTGATAGAAATCAACACGTAATGAAATGAGACCCCACGGTTTGATGAGTGATAGGTGTGTGGGCCGTCTTTCATGTTGACACACAGAACAATGGGGGCAATCCACCCTTATCCACAATGTAAAGTCATTCACAGCCTCTTCCCTCTTCTCTCTGTGAGGAGCAGCCGGTTCAGCTTTCAGAACAAAGTAACAACAAATTAAATACCATTCATTTTTTAAATATGTCGTGGAGTAATAGATGTATTTATGTTTATTCTCAAGAGAGGACCAGAATGTGTGCAGGGGTTGGGCTTTCAGCATGTCAACTCTTTCAGCTGTGGGGAAGTTGCAGGATTGGCTCCAGGTCGCCCTTTTTATTTACTACAAGACAAATGTGCCTTTTTATTTCATACAGTTCAATTTGGATTGAGACAGGGAAATAATCTAGACCTCACGCGTGGCGTTTCACTGTCAAGGGGAGCGTGTATGTAATTACATTGCAAATACTGACTTGAGCCCCACCACTGTATGGGTTAGCCCTACCATAGATTACCCAACACAAATACTCTGGAGAGACTGATTGCGGTCTACAATGACAGAGAAGAGCATGTCAAGTTTGGCTGTACTCAGCATTGAATCAAAACGCACCATAGCTTTAAAACTTAATAAGTTTGCGAGGCGTTTTGCTGATCAAGATGGTAATCGCCACATTCAGCTTTTATAGGCAACTTGATGCTCTGCTCACGGATGAGTCGATGAGAATAATAAACTGTTAAGATGATGACCTTACGTGTGTATAATATTTTTCTTCTTCTTCTTGGTCTGCCCCCAAAAAACAGTTTCAAGTCCTGAGAAAGTCAAATAAGACAGTGTGTAAAACTACACTGCCCAGCCGAAAAAAAGTAACAGCCTCAATTTAACTAGGCCAGCAGGTAAGGACTCTCCACTGGATAATAACTGCAGCGCTGTTTATGTGTTAGCTGAATACACGTTTTTTAACCCTAACTGATGCAGTTAGTCACTTCTTTAATGTTTGTTCTTTCTGATGTAAAGTCAAGGTTGTAACTGTTTGCAATGAAGTCGTGGGGCGCTGAACTGTTCTTTTGATTCCTTTGATTTATGATAGTAATTACTCGTCTTTCAAATTTGAAGGAGGGTGAGCAAGCATCTTAAATCATCTTAAATGATCTCCTCCAAAAAAATATAGTTTATTTAATAATAACAATGAATATGTGCATCATAACAGTGATTGACAGCTGATAGGAATAATATGATTGTTAATTTTATCATATTCATTCAGACAAACATCGACAAGACAGTAATGAATGTACTTATTGCAGCAGTCTGCATTGATTTGGTACCCCTGCTGGTCTAAGAGTGAAACCAACTCATTCAGTTAAAATTCATTAAATGATGTCTGCCAGCTTATATTTAATATAATCCTTATTCACTGATGTGCCACAATAATGTCACCTGATGTTGAGTTAAAATATCAATATTGTGGCTTTCCAAGTTAACATTGATTGATATGACTGCGATTAAATTAGCATATACTTCTGCCAGGGGATGCCACCCCTGAAATTCTCCTGCCACCCCATGAATATTTTTCTAGATCCGCCCCTGTACGGAGGGAAGATATTTTCGTTTGGATCGCAAGTGTGTGTGTGTGTATGTGTGTGTGTTTGTGTAATTTTGCGTTTGTGTGTATTGTGTTTGTTTCTCGGGGAAAACCCTCACGAGAAACACCGGCTGCTGTTGTGCCTGCTGTGACGTTAAGTTACTCCGTTCTCCGCTTGTAATTATGCCGAAGCTTCAAAGCTGTATTTATCATCTGAATTTGCCGAAACAAGTTTAATATTCTGAAAGCCAAGACTTTGTTTAATTGAAATCAGATGAAAACAAACTGTAACGGACCCTGCCGTGTTATCTATGATTACTATACGCGTACATTCATAATGTCAGCCAGAGGGAGGGGGGGGGCGGCGCTGCGGAAGAGCAGATTGCGAATGAGAGGTGCCTGTCTTCGTCCCTTTACAAGCTTCAAACATGTATTTATTGTGTGATTTAGGAAATAAAAGTTTCATATTCTGATAGCCAAGACTTTGTTTATTTAAAATCAAACAATGTTTTTTTACGCAAATCCACGTTTATTTTTTAAATGAGCCGTTGCGACTTCCGACTGATTTCGATAGAGCTGGTCACATATATGGACAAAGGTAGAGTGCCACATTACACAATGTTCAGATGACTTTGCCCAAAAGCAAATATTTAAAGGGATAGTGGAAATTGAACCACAAATAGTTTCGTTTTAACTTATATACAAGCATAATTACGTACCAAAACAATCACACCTGATTAAAAAAATATAATAATTGCCTTACGCATGTTAGAAGCACTTTATTGCAGCTTCCCCGAACTTTTTTAGAAACGAAATGATCGATTCCGCCAAACCGGAAGTGAGGAAAACTCAGGAAGACGAAACAATAACAAACCACGGCGTCTATGCAGAATGAACGTGGAAGGGCAAATATACCAGACAAAGAAGAAGGATTGTACGAGGTATCCAGTGATGATAGCGAGTCAGAAACATCCTCTCGGCTTTCCTGCGAAAATGTAGTTTTAGGAACTGAATCTGAATCCGGTTCAGTAAGCGACGATGGTGAGAATATTGAGCCAGACGATGGACCATTACGTCCTTATTTGTTCAAGCCCGAGCCCGAGGAGATGGAGTTAGTTCACGGCATGGGCAATGGCGAGGATGACCAGGACCAGGCGCCAGATGATGCACCCCTACGCACAAATAATCTTGACTGGTAGGTCCCTAAGCATAGCTCACGCTAGGCGCTATATTATATATTGCAAAGTTGGCATGCATGCACTGTAGGCCTATGGCTATGCCCGAGGATGACTGCATGTAGGGTACATTTCATAACATACCAGGGTCAGGTTCACATTTATTATTGTATATGTAACAGCCTTATGGGCATTAATTACATGAATAAATTTAAATGAATTGTATACTAGCATGATATACAGCTAGAGCCAATCGGTCTTTTGACGTAGTATGGTCCTAATCCTAGGCTAGCCAGGCTGCCTGTCAAGTGTAGGCTGTACTCGCAGTACTGTTAGTCTATCATGTCTATATGATGATCAGTGTACACATTCGACACTGTGTACCGGATTATCGGATGACGAGGCCTCCGGTCGCCTCATCGACAGGCAATAAATGGCGTTGTACACAATGGTACAGGCTAATGATGCATTAAATCAGCCAGAAAACATAATAAAATACTCGTGCCTCGTCCAATGTTTGTGCCCGTCTTCCTTTGTTTTCGTCATCACCCGAAGATTCCCGAAGTATTTCGTTTCATTGAGAGGGCGTGGTCGGGAGCAGTAAAATTGAAAATAAAATGAAACTAGGCGCATGAAATAAAAAAAAATGGTTTATTATGCTTATTTTTAATAAAAATACATAAGTTAAACCCAAAATTCGCGGATTTCCACTATCCCTTTAAGTTGCTTGAGTCAGACTCAGAAATATTAAAACACTTTTAAAATCAGACTCTTGAGTCATAAGGTAATCTGTAAAGATATCTCACGGAAGAAAAGACACATTTGAATGAAATAAGCTTTATTTCAATGAGACTTCAATTCAGAAAGACTTAAAATATAACTCCAGCTCTCAGGACATCAGGAGGAGGAAACAGCTGGCTTGCCTCTCATAGTTCTTCAAAACAATGCAGTGTGCATTCGCTCATGGTCTTTAAAGGTGAATACTTTGAGAAAAAGTTTTCCCACCCTCTTCACAGCTGAATGATTTTTCTCCTGTATGAATACGTTGATGTGATTTGAGAGCACCTGATGTAGTGAAAGTTTTCCCACACTCTTCACACCACTATGGTTTTTCTCCTGCGTGAATGCGTTGATGTATTTTGAGACCACCTGATGTAGTGAAAGTTTTCCCACACTCTTCACAGCTGAACGGTTTTTCTCCTGTATGAATACGTAGATGTATTTTGAGATTACCTGATTGAGCGAAAGTTTTCCCACACTCTTCACACCAGTACGGTTTTTCTCCTGTATGAATACGGTGATGTGATATGAGAGCATCTGATCTAGCGAAAGTTTCCCAACACTCTTCACAGCTGAAAGATTTTTCTCCTGTATGAATACGTTGATGTGATTTGAGATTACCTGAGTGAGCGAAAGTTTTCCCACACTCTTCACAGCTGAACGGTTTTTCTCCTGTATGAATACGTTGATGTGATTTGAGATTACCTGAGTGAGCGAAAGTTTTCCCACACTCTTCACAGCTGAACGGTTTTTCTCCTGTATGAATACGTTGATGTGATTTGAGATGACCTGAGCGAGCGAAAATTGTCCCACACTCTTCACAGCTGAACGGTTTTTCTCCTGTATGAATAGTTGATGTGATTTGAGATCACCTGATTGAGCGAAAGTTGTCCCACACTCTTCACAGCTGAACGGTTTTTCTCCTGTGTGAATAAGCAGGTGGCGCTTTAAAGTTCCAGATCTTGTGAAGGATTTGTCACATTGCTGACAGCTGTGACATCTCTCTTTTCCTTTCGGTTTCTAGAACAGACAGACAGAGAAGGAGAGAAAGTTAATCTAAAAAGCATAAATACATTACATTACATTTAGCTGACGCTTTTATCCAAAGCGACTTACAATAAATGCGTTCGACCAACAAAATACAAACTTGAAGAAAACAGAATCATAAAGTACATCAGGTTTCATAGAGCCAAACATTTCAGGTGCTACTCAACTGGCTTTAGATAAGCCAGTCCTTTATTAGTATATAAGTGCTTTGTTAGTAGTTCTATCGCTCGAAGTGGAGTCGAAAGAGATGAGTTTTCAGTCTGGAAGGTGTGTGAGCTATCTGCTGTCCTGATGTCAATGGGAGCTCATTCCACCATCTTGGAGCCAGGATAGCAAACCCACGTGTTTTTGCTGATGGGAACTTGGGTCCCCTTCACAGCGAGGGTGCAGCGAGCCGTTTGGCTGATGCAGAGCGTAGAGCACGTGCTGGGGTGCACGGTTTAACCATGTCCTGGATGTAGGAAGGGACAGATCCATTCGCAGAATGGTACGCAAGTACCAGTGTCTTGAAGTGGATTCTAGCAGTTACCGGAAGCCAGTGGAGGGAGCGGAGGAGCGGCGTGGTGTGGGAGAATTTAGGAAGGTTGAAGACCAGACGAGCCGCTGCATTCTGGATGAGCTGCAGAGGTCGGATGGCACATGTAGGTAGATCAGCCAGGAGGGAGTTGCAGTAGTCTGTACTGTACTCGTTCGCAGGAGAAAGTAGGAAGTGGAGCGCACAGGAGACAGCAGTTTCATTGCAGACTGTTATGTTTATGTGGGGAAATAAATACATTATTTGAGATATATTGCAAACTCGGACTCGGGGTGTAGTTATTTGTTCAAGCACCGGATCGGAAAAACAGGAGAGTCTGTGAACCAGTCTTGCCTTGACCTATGTATTCATGTCTGTGACTCTCACAGTATCTGCTGCCCACAGCTGCTTTATAGAAGAAAAACTCCTTCACGTCATGAAATCTCTGCGGCGCCAGGAGGCAGTAACGTGTGACTCAGCAGAATCTGAGAAGAGCAGCACCAGCTGCAAAGAGCTGTGTCTTCACTGTGTTTACCCTCATTAGAACAGCTAACGAGCGACCGCAGGCTGCTACGTTTTACACACACACACACACACACACACTGAACTGCCCAATTATTTCCCCTATTACTGTATATATATCTATATCTGTTTTATGATTTCAGAGCCCCACTCTCCATTGTTGTTAATGTGGAAAATAAAACTCTAGTTTTCATAACCACTGTCTTGTAACCTCTTAAGCGTCTGATTAAGTCTGTGAGGCAGGTTCTCTATTCTGTTTGGAAGCAGCAGACTTTGGATGAAGACGGGCTACAAACCCTTTTATGTGAGGTAGAGGCCATTTTGAACAGTCGACCAATCACAACAGTCTCAAATGACCCTCAAGACCTGGGTTGCGGTCGGATAATCCAAAAATCAGCTCCTATCGTCTATCCCTTGACCTCTGAGTGAAAGGTCACGGGGTTAAGGGATAGTGGATAGGAGAATTCAAAAGGACTTAGGAGAAGAGACTGCGGTGCTTTAGAGAATCTAATGCACTTTCACTATCCCACGTGTTTCTGATGCGCCAGCGGACGTCCTGAATGTGCGTCTGCTGCTGTGGGGAAACCATGGAAACTACAGTTTTCTATAGCGGACTACAAACATGGATGTTCAATAAGAACGAGGGACTAAACTCATCTAGAGACTCTGCTCCGTGCTCTGATGCTGCTGCTTTGCTTTATGAACGTGGACAACAGAGAAACAGATTCTTCAGGACCAAAGTTTGAATTGAAATAAAAAAGGAAAGTGAAACTTCTGCTCGTCACCCTCTCCCTCCGGTCCACATGAATACCAATGATCCCAATACGTATGATTGATGGAAAGATCTTAAATATATACAGATGTATTTATTATAAACGTTAGTCCTTAAAGGTGGGGTAGGTAAGTTTGAGAAACCGGCTCGAGATCGCTAGAATTTGAAAATACACAACCGGAGAAAATCTGCCACTTCCTCACAGAGCCCCTCCCCCAACACACACGAACGCGAACATGACCAATGAGGGCACGAGATCAGTTTGTGCCCCGATGGAAGGCTGACAGGCAGGTAGGCCGTCCAATTGGTTGTACTTTTTACAGTATTACGGCTTCAACAGATGACATTTTTTATGGATTTTTTGTCAAAGCACTTCAGATATTCATTGCTATCGGGATGTTAAGAGCATTCCATGGAATATAACAAAAAGTGTATCTCGAGCCGGTTTCTGAAACTTACCTACCCCACCTTTAACATCTATCACTGTGTATATCACCATTCAAACATCTTTTAGAAGTTGAACAAACCCCACACAGCTCAGTAAAGACTGAGATGTTGACTTTATTTGATCATTTCAGTAAAAACTAACGTTCATATTTCTCTCTTTGATTATAATACTGATGAACGTTCAGAACAAAGCACTTTGGCAACTTACCACCTATGTTTTAAAATGCTTAATAAGCACCGTAACTTTCCTGATATCATTTCTGGGTCATAATCGGTTGTTTCCGTGAACGACCGACTGTTGTGACGGCAAATGCTGCGGCTGCAATGCATTGTGGGGCAGCATTTTTGGCAGAAAACTCATCTCTTTCGACTCCACCTCGAGCGATAGAACTGCTCACAAAGCACTTATATACTAACAAAGGGCTGGCTTATCTAAAGCCAGTTGAGTAGCACTTGAAATGTTCAAGGTTGTGTCTTCCTGGTCGAATGCACTTATTGTAAGTTACTTTGGATAAAAGCGTCAACTAAATGTGATGTAATGTAATATGTTATCGTAGTAATCAGTACAATAGTAATATTAGTGAAAAAAATAAATAATTATATATATTTGTCTATACAGGTTCATTTTGATTGTTTTTGGAAAACATATAAGCTGAATATTCAGGGACTCCACTCCAAAAAAGTTCTTGGAATCTATCAAAGATGTTGATCCAACTATATGAACAGAAACATGGTGTAAAAATGATCTGCTCACTCACTGTCCTCCAGGTTATAATGAAGTCATGGTGCCCTCTATAAAATCAAAGACATACGCAGGGCAGAACATCGGGGGGGATCTTGGTGTGGTATGAAGGAGATCTTTGCCGTCAGATCTCAGTAGTGAAACAAGGTAAATCCCACATGTGGCTAAGGTTAGATCAAACCCTGGGCATAACTGACAGGAATCTATACGTGTGTGCTATTTATATTCCCCCAGTCGATTCTCCTTATTTTGAAGAAGACATTTTTGAAACTCTCCATTCAGAAATAGCCTATTTTCAGGCCCAGGGAAATGTGCTTCTAACTGGAGATCTGAGTGAACTGACCTCACTGAGCTGAAGCTATCAGCCTCTCAGTCTGACAGGAGAGGACTCTCCTCCACCTCTCAAGAGTCCTTCAGCTCACTGAGCTGTAGCTATCAGCCTCTCAGTCTGACAGGAGAGGACTCTCCTCCACCTCTCAAGAGTCCTTCACCTCACTGAGCTGTAGCTATCAGCCTCTCAGTCTGACAGGAGAGGACTCTCCTCCACCTCTCAAGAGTCCTTCACCTCACTGAGCTGTAGCTATCAGCCTCTCAGTCTACAGGAGAGGACTCTCCTCCACCTCTCAAGAGTCCTTCACCTCACTGAGCTGTAGCTATCAGCCTCTCAGTCTACAGGAGAGGACTCTCCTCCACCTCTCAAGAGTCCTTCACCTCACTGAGCTGTAGCTATCAGCCTCTCAGTCTACAGGAGAGGACTCTCCTCCACCTCTCAAGAGTCCTTCACCTCACTGAGCTGCAGCTATCAGCCTCTCAGTCTACAGGAGAGGACTCTCCTCCACCTCTCAAGAGTCCTTCACCTCACTGAGCTGTAGCTATCAGCCTCTCAGTCTACAGGAGACGACTCTCCTCCACCCCTCAGAGAATCCTTCACCTCACTGAGCTGTAGCTATCAGCCTCTCAGTCTACAGGAGACGACTCTCCTCCACCCCTCTGAGAGTCCTTCACCTCACTGAGCTGTAGCTATCAGCCTCTCAGTCTACAGGAGAGGACTCTCCTCCACCCCTCTGAGAGTCCTTCACCTCACTGAGCTGTAGCTATCAGCCTCTCAGTCTACAGGAGAGGACTCTCCTCCACCTCTCTGAGAGTCCTTCACCTCACTGAGCTGTAGCTATCAGCCTCTCAGTCTGACAGGAGAGGACTCTCCTCCACCCCTCTGAGAGTCATTCACCTCACTGAGCTGCAGCCTCTCAGTCTACAGGAGAGGACTCTCCTCCACCTCTCAAGAGTCCTTCACCTCACTGAGCTGTAGCTATCAGCCTCTCAGTCTGACAGGAGAGGACTCTCCTCCACCTCTCAAGAGTCCTTCACCTCACTGAGCTGTAGCTATCAGCCTGACAGGAGAGGACACTCCTCCACCCCTCTGAGAGTCCTTCACCTCACTGAGCTGTAGCTATCAGCCTCTCAGTCTACAGGAGAGGACTCTCCTCCACCCCTCTGAGAGTCCTTCCCCTCACTGAGCTGTAGCTATCAGCCTCTCAGTCTGACAGGAGAGGACTCTCCTCCACCTCTCAAGAGTCCTTCACCTCACTGAGCTGTAGCTATCAGCCTCTCAGTCTGACAGGAGAGGACTCTCCTCCACCTCTCTGAGAGTCCTTCACCTCACTGAGCTGTAGCTATCAGCCTCTCAGTCTACAGGAGAGGACTCTCCTCTACCCCTCTGAGAGTACTTCCCCTCACTGAGCTGTAGCTATCAGCCTGACAGGAGAGGACTCTCCTCCACCTCTCAAGAGTCCTTCCCCTCACTGAGCTGTAGCTATCAGCCTCTCAGTCTGACAGGAGAGGACTCTCCTCCACCTCTCAAGAGTCCTTCACCTCACTGAGCTGTAGCTATCAGCCTCTCAGTCTGACAGGAGAGGACTCTCCTCCACCTCTCAAGAGTCCTTCACCTCACTGAGCTGTAGCTATCAGCCTCTCAGTCTGACAGGAGAGGACTCTCCTCCACCTCTCAAGAGTCCTTCACCTCACTGAGCTGTAGCTATCAGCCTCTCAGTCTACAGGAGAGGACTCTCCTCCACCTCTCAAGAGTCCTTCACCTCACTGAGCTGTAGCTATCAGCCTCTCAGTCTACAGGAGAGGACTCTCCTCCACCTCTCAAGAGTCCTTCACCTCACTGAGCTGTAGCTATCAGCCTCTCAGTCTGACAGGAGAGGACTCTCCTCCACCTCTCAAGAGTCCTTCACCTCACTGAGCTGTAGCTATCAGCCTCTCAGTCTGACAGGAGAGGACTCTCCTCCACCTCTCAAGAGTCCTTCCCCTCACTGAGCTGTAGCTATCAGCCTCTCAGTCTACAGGAGAGGACTCTCCTCCACCTCTCAAGAGTCCTTCACCTCACTGAGCTGTAGCTATCAGCCTCTCAGTCTGACAGGAGAGGACTCTCCTCCACCTCTCAAGAGTCCTTCACCTCCCTGAGCTGTAGCTATCAGCCTCTCAGTCTGACAGGAGAGGACTCTCCTCCACCTCTCAAGAGTCCTTCACCTCACTGAGCTGTAGCTATCAGCCTCTCAGTCTACAGGAGAGGACTCTCCTCCACCTCTCAAGAGTCCTTCACCTCACTGAGCTGTAGCTATCAGCCTCTCAGTCTGACAGGAGAGGACTCTCCTCCACCTCTCAAGAGTCCTTCACCTCACTGAGCTGTAGCTATCAGCCTCTCAGTCTGACAGGAGAGGACTCTCCTCCACCTCTCAAGAGTCCTTCCCCTCACTGAGCTGTAGCTATCAGCCTCTCAGTCTACAGGAGAGGACTCTCCTCCACCTCTCAAGAGTCCTTCACCTCACTGAGCTGTAGCTATCAGCCTCTCAGTCTGACAGGAGAGGACTCTCCTCCACCTCTCAAGAGTCCTTCCCCTCACTGAGCTGTAGCTATCAGCCTCTCAGTCTACAGGAGAGGACTCTCCTCCACCTCTTCAATAACAGCGCCTTATATCCGGGTGCTAGTGGAGCACGCTCGTGAACTGTTAGCACCGGAGCCTCGCAGCGGGGAAATTATTTTACAACTAAAGACGCAGCATGTGCACGGCTCTGAGAATCTGCCTTGGTGCAAAGCAGCAGGATGAAAACATGGTACGGAGTTTCATTGCTTTGGGCTTTCTCTCAATCAGCAAGAGGAATGGATTTGATGGTGAAGCTCTGACACAGCGCTCTGCAGAGAGCGGAGAGCGGAGAGACCGGTTCACGGACTTTCTGCATCGTACAAGTGGGGGGGTCTAAACTAATCATTTTAAAAGGTCAGGATGAAGCTGCACCCTCCCTCCCCCTGCTCCCTCTGAACTGGGAGACATCAGGATGAAGCTGCACCCTCCCTCCCCCTGCTACCTCTGAACTGGGACACATCAGGATGAAGCTGCACCCTCCCTCTCCCTGCTACCTCTGAACTGGGACACATCAGGATGAAGCTGCACCCTCCCTCTCCCTGCTACCTCTGAACTGGGAGACATCAGGATGAAGCTGCACCCTCCCTCGCCCTGCTACCTCTGAACTGGGACACATCAGGATGAAGCTGCACCCTCCCTCCCCCTGCTACCTCTGAACTGGGAGACATCAGGATGAAGCTGCACCCTCCCTCCCCCTGCTACCTCTGAACTGGGAGACATCAGGATGAAGCTGCACCCTCCCTCCCCCTGCTCCCTCTGAACTGGGACACATCAGGATGAAGCTGCACCCTCCCTCCCCCTGCTACCTCTGAACTGGGACACATCAGGATGAAGCTGCACCCTCCCTCTCCCTGCTACCTCTGAACTGGGAGACATCAGGATGAAGCTGCACCCTCCCTCCCCCTGCTACCTCTGAACTGGGACACATCAGGATGAAGCTGCACCCTCCCTCTCCCTGCTACCTCTGAACTGGGAGACATCAGGATGAAGCTGCACCCTCCCTCGCCCTGCTACCTCTGAACTGGGACACATCAGGATGAAGCTGCACCCTCCCTCTCCCTGCTACCTCTGAACTGGGACACATCAGGATGAAGCTGCACCCTCCCTCCCCCTGCTACCTCTGAACTGGGACACATCAGGATGAAGCTGCACCCTCCCTCCCCCTGCTACCTCTGAACTGGGAGACATCAGGATGAAGCTGCACCCTCCCTCCCCCTGCTACCTCTGAACTGGGAGACATCAGGATGAAGCTGCACCCTCCCTCCCCCTGCTACCTCTGAACTGGGACACATCAGGATGAAGCTGCACCCTCCCTCCCCCTGCTACCTCTGAACTGGGACACATCAGGATGAAGCTGCACCCTCCCTCCCCCTGCTACCTCTGAACTGGGAGACATCAGGATGAAGCTGCACCCTCCCTCCCCCTGCTACCTCTGAACTGGGACACATCAGGATGAAGCTGCACCCTCCCTCCCCCTGCTACCTCTGAACTGGGAGACATCAGGATGAAGCTGCACCCTCCCTCCCCCTGCTACCTCTGAACTGGGAGACATCAGGATGATGCTGCACCCTCCCTCCCCCTGCTACCTCTGAACTGGGAGACATCAGGATGAAGCTGCACCCTCCCTCCCCCTGCTCCCTCTGAACTGGGAGACATCAGGATGAAGCTGCACCCTCCCTCCCCCTGCTACCTCTGAACTGGGAGACATCAGGATGAAGCTGCACCCTCCCTCCCCCTGCTACCTCTGAACTGGGAGACATCAGGATGAAGCTGCACCCTCCCTCCCCCTGCTACCTCTGAACTGGGAGACATCAGGATGAAGCTGCACCCTCCCTCCCCCTGCTACCTCTGAACTGGGAGACATCAGGATGAAGCTGCACCCTCCCTCCCCCTGCTACCTCTGAACTGGGAGACATCAGGATGAAGCTGCACCCTCCCTCCCCCTGCTACCTCTGAACTGGGAGACATCAGGATGAAGCTGCACCCTCCCTCCCCCTGCTACCTCTGAACTGGGAGACATCAGGATGATGCTGCACCCTCCCTCCCCCTGCTACCTCTGAACTGGGAGACATCAGGATGAAGCTGCACCCTCCCTCCCCCTGCTACCTCTGAACTGGGAGACATCAGGATGAAGCTGCACACCCGACTTCTGTCCAGCTAAGACATTACATTTATATGTTATCGTAGTAATCAGTACAATAGTAATATTAGTGTTGTTTGTAATATATTCGTCTCACTATACAGGTTCATTTGGATTGTTCTTGGAAAAAGAGATGCGTTAATTTCATATAAGCTGTTGGAATATTCAGGGCCTCCACTCCTCAACCTTTGAGGTTAAGAGTGAAGAAAGTTCTTAGAATCTATCAAAGATGTTTTTAATCCCTTTAGTTACTTCTCAGATGAAGGATGTGAAATATAACCAAGTGTTGAATCAGACTTTAGTTCCACCTGGAGTAAATCCACCAGCTACCCTGCAGTCTACAAAGTACTTCAGACTAGCTGCACCTTCACCAGCTACCCTGCAGTCTACAAAGTACTTCAGACTAGCTGCACCTCCACCAGCTACCCTGCAGTCTACAAAGTACTTCAGAAGGACTAGCTGCAGTCTACAAAGTACTTCAGACTAGCTGCACCTCCACCAGCTACCCTGCAGTCTACAAAGTACTTCAGACTAGCTGCACCTTCACCAGCTCTGAGAACACTTTCATGATCAATCATTATAAAACATATCATATATATTATTCTGAAATGGACCAATCTGCACAACGACTACTTTCACTGTCTTTCACTATATTTAGATTGAGGGACTTTTACTGAAACAGAGTATTCCTACTCAGGCTCACTTAATGCTGCGTTTCCATCACAGTTTAGGAACTGGGGCGGTAACTATAGTAACGCAGTGTAGGCGGAGCCGTGACGTCATCTTCAATGCGAAACACAAAACCAGCCGTTAGCTGTTAGCACTCAGAGCTCTCAGCTCCTCATGTCTGCTCAGAAACTAGACAGAAGTTAAACAAGTACAAACCACAGACTGCCTGTGTCATGGAGAACACAGTCGCTGCTTTATTTATGTCTGGAGGCCGTTGTTGTGAGTGAGGACGGTCGGAGCATATACAAGACGCCCGCCTGGCGGAAACGCTGACATTAGGAATATATCGTGATGAAGTGCGCACTGACCTGAGCTCCAGGGGCCTCTCTCTTCTTCCATGGATCCATTTAGTCGATGTGCTAAGCAGAGGAGAACATGAGAGAAAGGTCAGATAGTTATAAACGCTACATGCAAATGACTTTAACCATTACTATAAAAAGTTATTATTATTAATATAATACAAATATTTAGATGTAATTCATTATAATCTGTGTAGCAACTTACAGCTCAGTTTGTTCACTTTTATTTCATTAAAATGACTTTATTCACATAGAAAGTGACATTAATGGTTGTTTGAACCAGGGTTATAACGCTACCTGTGTCATTAACTATCACCAAGTTAACACAGAAAGCAAACATTAGCTAGTGAGACTGTTTAATGTACTCCATGTATACAGTATTTTCTGTATATTGTGTATTCTTTAGATACTCTAGTGATATGTGTCCTGTGTGCTTGCTGCTAATGCTTCATTTTATTATCTTATTGCATCTTTTAAATATGTTTAACTCGTGTAATGCCTGAAAACACTTCTGCTGGGACACAATCATTTCCCAGTTTAAGATAAATCATTATTTAAATGAAGTGTAACTATTTATCTAATGAGCTAAACCGCCGCTTAGCTTAGCGTTAGCTGCTAACTGAAGAACCCCATTCATTTCAATGGGAAAAATGCTACGTCACGGTGATGAATGGCGATGCTAATAAGCTAGTTAGCATATATTTAAAACCATACCTATGGTAAAGAGCACCAACACAACAACTCAAACCGTCTTAAAGACAACTGGTGTAATAAATAACTAACAAAGTCAGCTGAGCATTACAGATCAACTGTTACTCCCCAGAGCCGAACTGGAATAATAACTGTAGCTGTTAGCCGATAGCTTGTAGCCGTTAGCTGTTAGCCGATAGCTTGTAGACTTTAGCTGTTAGCCGATAGCTTGTAGACTTTAGCTGTTAGCCGATGGCTTGTAGACTTTAGCTGTTAGCCGATAGCTTGTAGCCGTTAGCTGTTAGCCGATAGCTTGTAGACTTTAGCTGTTAGCCGATAGCTTGTAGACTTTAGCTGTTAGCCGATAGCTTGTAGACTTTAGCTGTTAGCCGATAGCTTGTAGACTTTAGCTGTTATCCGATAGCTTGTAGACTTTAGCTGTTAGCCGATAGCTTTTAGGCTTTATTTAAAGATAATTTGAGACTATTTTTGGCGCACATTTTAAGTTTTGTTGTGAGTTTCTTTCTTCCAAGATTACAGCTGTTGTGTTGAATAAGATAACTTCTGATTCGTGATGAACTGTAAGCTAAGCTAACAGGTGTAAATACACTTAATGAAACCTCTGTAGGTGTTTAATCCACTCACTTCGTCTTCGCCTTCGTCTCTCGGTTTTTGGCGGATTGCAAATAACTTTGAAGGTGCATCTCCTTCGTCTCTCGTTTTTGAGTAGCATGAAGCTGCAGCGTCGGAGACAGCACTTGTGGAACCGCACACACACACAGGGGCACGTGACGGAGCACGTTCACGTCAAGGCAGAGAATGTGAGTAATGTGAAGTGCTTTTACAGTTTCATTTGTTTAACATTAATAACAATTCCGGTGTCTTGAAATGAAGTGTGATTAGCTAACATTAACTATGATAGTGTTAAGGCAATACAAACACACATCTGTTTGCTTATGATAGCTTCTAACCGTATTAAAGTCTCTAAAAACAACTATTCGTTAGCTATAGCTTTCGGCAAAAGCATTAGCTTCGTTAGCATATTTGATCATTGTTTAATGAAACTAGCGTGATTTTGGCAAGCCCAACTAGGTGTCATAGTTGAGTAATTGAATCACTAATTACAGTAAGAGTGTGAGTAATGTGAATCATGTTTTTAAAGTTAACAGCTATTCTGTTGAATTGAACAGCCATACGAGCAACACGTGCTACATGTAATCTGTTAGCCTACGATGACTCGCTGCTAAACCAACTGTTAACCATTTTGTTTATTTGTTTAATGAAACTGTGTGTTATGGTTGTTATTTGAGGCTTTTATCCAAAGTGACTCACAAAAAACATAAAATAACCCAATTAACATTAGAATTTCAATACAAATAGTTATAGTCAAGTTACATTACTTATTACAATTTAACAGGGTAATTACTCATCTGTAACCTGCTACATTTAAAAAAAGTAAACTTCCCAACCCTAATGATTAATTATAGTCAGCTAATTAATTAAACTTCAACGGATGCCAAAAGCATGTCAATATGTCCACTGCATTAAATCAGCAGGAGCCTAAGTTCTGTCTTCAGTGTAAATGCTTCTTTAATAGTCATTGTATTACAATTTGAATTCATTGTAGATCATCTTTACTGTGCTGACTGCCTGGTTACCGTTTATCAGACGGTGGCATCATGTTGACATGTTGTGTAATATTGAGGTGTTTTAGTCAGTTATTGTTGAGATTATTAATGCGTATCAATTGTGCACCAATGCCTTAGCCTATGCAATACTTTAGATGACGTCTTGTTCTTATTGCTTCAAAGGCCAAAGGTTTGCCTTCTGGACTCTGGAGGCCAGACGCTGGCTGGAGGGAACCCTTCAGCCAATCAGAGTGCCACGAGGTTATCTCCCTCGAGAGGGGACAGCAGACCCCGCCTCACCCCAGTGAAGAGACAGCAGACCCCGCCTCGCCCCCAGAGAAGAGACAGCAGACCCCGCCTCACCCCCAGAGAAGAGACAGCAGACCCCGCCTCGCCCCCAGAGAAGAGACAGCAGACCCCGCCTCGCCCCCAGAGAAGAGACAGCAGACCCCGCCTCGCCCCAGAGAAGAGACAGCAGACCCCGCCTCACCCCCAGAGAAGAGACAGCAGACCCCACCTCGCCCCCAGAGAAGAGACAGCAGACCCCGCCTCACCCCCAGTGAAGAGACAGCAGACCCCGCCTCGCCCCCAGAGAAGAGACAGCAGACCCCACCTCGCCCCCAGAGAAGAGACAGCAGACCCCGCCTCGCCCCCAGAGAAGAGACAGCAGACCCCGCCTCGCTCCCAGAGAAGAGACAGCAGACCCCGCCTCGCCCCCAGAGAAGAGACAGCAGACCCCGCCTCGCCCCCAGAGAAGAGACAGCAGACCCCGCCTCGCCCCCAGAGAAGAGACAGCAGACCCCGCCTCGCCCCAGTGAAGAGACAGCAGACCCCGCCTCACCCCCAGTGAAGAGACAGCAGACCCCGCCTCACCCCAGAGAAGAGACAGCAGACCCCGCCTCGCCCCAGTGAAGAGACAGCAGACCCCGCCTCACCCCAGTGAAGAGACAGCAGACCCCGCCTCGCCCCCAGTGAAGAGACAGCAGACCCCGCCTCGCCCCCAGAGAAGAGACAGCAGACCCCGCCTCACCCCCAGAGAAGAGACAGCAGACCCCGCCTCGCCCCCAGAGAAGAGACAGCAGACCCCGCCTCGCCCCAGTGAAGAGACAGCAGACCCCGCCTCACCCCCAGTGAAGAGACAGCAGACCCCGCCTCGCCCCCAGTGAAGAGACAGCAGACCCCGCCTCGCCCCCAGTGAAGAGACAGCAGACCCCGCCTCGCCCCAGTGAAGAGACAGCAGACCCCGCCTCACCCCAGTGAAGAGACAGCAGACCCCGCCTCGCCCCAGTGAAGAGACAGCAGACCCCGCCTCACCCCCAGTGAAGAGACAGCAGACCCCGCCTCGCCCCCAGTGAAGAGACAGCAGACCCCGCCTCGCCCCAGTGAAGAGACAGCAGACCCCGCCTCACCCCCAGTGAAGAGACAGCAGACCCCGCCTCGCCCCAGTGAAGAGACAGCAGACCCCGCCTCGCCCCCAGAGAAGAGACAGCAGACCCCGCCTCACCCCCAGTGAAGAGACAGCAGACCCCGCCTCACCCCAGTGAAGAGACAGCAGACCCCGCCTCGCCCCCAGTGAAGAGACAGCAGACCCCGCCTCGCCCCCAGAGAAGAGACAGCAGACCCCGCCTCGCCCCCAGAGAAGAGACAGCAGACCCCGCCTCGCCCCCAGTGAAGAGACAGCAGACCCCGCCTCGCCCCCAGAGAAGAGACAGCAGACCCCGCCTCGCCCCCAGAGAAGAGACAGCAGACCCCGCCTCGCCCCCAGAGAAGAGACAGCAGACCCCGCCTCGCCCCCAGAGAAGAGACAGCAGACCCCGCCTCGCCCCCAGAGAAGAGACAGCAGACCCCGCCTCACCCCCAGAGAAGAGACAGCAGACCCCGCCTCACCCCCAGAGAAGAGACAGCAGACCCCGCCTCACCCCCAGAGAAGAGACAGCAGACCCCGCCTCGCCCCCAGAGAAGAGACAGCAGACCCCGCCTCGCCCCCAGAGAAGAGACAGCAGACCCCGCAATAAAAATAAATAGAAATGTATTCTGAACTGAAATGCCTCTCGGTCAAACTGCTTGTGTATCTTTTGCAGGCTGGTGCATGAACACACTAACAGTTGTTTTTCAGTAATCGAGCACCTCTTCAAAGACACCTTTGATTTATTAATAATTATAATGAAAGAGAATTATGATACTGTCGAAGGAACAGAGTTTAACAGTGTTGCTTTCTTTTGAATAATAATGAAAGAGAATTATAAACATACCCAAAACTAAATTAACAGTGTTGTTTAATATACATATAAAAGACATAAAAGACTATATTTTTGAAATTCTCAACTAAATTAACAATATATATATAAACATTCATGTGAACGTGCGTTGGCCGTCACGTGCTCCGTCACGTGACGCGGGACCTGTGTGTGCGGTTCTGTAACTGCTGTCTCCGACGCTGCAGCTTCATACTATTGGGGTTTTTGGCGGATTGCAAAGAACTTTAAAGAGCCTGTGACACGGTTTTCCCCCATCATCCAAACCCATCAATTTGAGTACATATTGTCCCCTTGAAAACCGTTACTGGGACTTCCGGTATGATGGTGGAGTGAGAAGACGCTAGTTAACCAACTCTCTCAGGTCGATCCCGAATAAACCCACTAACGCCAAATACTCGACGAGAAAAAGTAGAAAATGAGTGGGAGAAACAATAGAAAAAGCCGGAAAGCTAACAAAAGTCAAGACGAAGTAGGAGAACAACCCGAAATGGACGAATCCGCCGAAGCTAGCGAACAGGAGGAAGAGCTAACAGAGGCAACGGAGCCACGAGATACCGCAGATATGCTACGTGCCGGAATAACAGCTATTAGCAAAGATATCCGAGAGCTCAAGCAGGATATACGACACCAGCTATCCACATTTAAAGATGAACTGAAGAAAGAAGTGAAAGAAGAAATCAATAACCTCCGGCAAGAATTATATTATAAACTCACAGAAAACCAAAACGAACTACAGACACAAAAAAGCTGTGTTAGCGAAGCCGAGACACGCATCGCTGAGTTGGAAGAGTGGCAGTCAGTGGCTAATTGTGCACTGTTGGGGATGTCGGATCATACAAGGCAGATGCAAGACAAATTAACGGACCTTGAGGGAAGAACAAGAAGAAATAACATCAGGATCTTCGGCGTGCCGGAGGATGCGGAGGGGAGCTCCGCCGGTAAATATCTGGAACGACTCCTCAGCATTGAACTCGAGCTCTCCGACGGACCCCCCCTCGGGATCCAAAGTGCACACCGAGCCCTCGGCCAAAAGCCGCCCCCGAGTGCCCCCCCAAGATCAATGATAGTGAACTTTCAAACGTACGAGACTAAGGACATGATTCTAAAGAAAGCATGGCAGAAGAGGATTAAAGTAGGAGACAGGCAAATCTTTTTTGATCATGATTATGCGACAGAGATCGTGCAGAAAAGGAAGGCATACTCTGGTATTAAAACTATCTTGAAGGAAAAGGCAATTCGCTTTCAGACCCCCATGGCAAAAATAAGGATACATTGGAACAACGGAGTAAAGACGTATGGAAGCGCCAGAGAGGCTGCACAAGATATGAGAGGAAGAGGCTACTCGGTGGAAACTCCAGAAGGTGACACAGAATCAACAGCGGAGGGGAGACTGCGAGGAGGGACGGAGTGGCAGTCGGTGAAGGGGGCGAAGACGAGAAGGGAGACAGCGCTCCGGGCGAGAGAAAAGCTACAAACCTACCAGCTCAGAGCTAAGCCAAAGCCTTAGGACGCTTTAACAAAGTACAGAGGTTAGACATCTGAATACAAAAGCAGGTATGGCTATAAAGTTAAACTGTTAAAGTCACTAAAGGCTTATTTAAGTGAATACAATATGAGACGACCTAGAGATGTTGAGTTAGATATGTTGGACTTTATGGACCCCCCTTTTGTGGGTCTAGTTTGAGGTCCAAGGAGGGGCCCTCTTTGAAGAGGAGGACTTTCCCCGCGCACTGTGATGGGAGATTCCCACATATTTGGAAGCCATTTTTATTTCTGATTTGTGTTTTGTTCATAATGTTGTTCATGTTTACTTATTGCAGAGTCGTTTTGGGAGCACATATTGAGGAAGCAATGCAACGTAATGATGTCTAACAGTACCAATATAGTGTCGCTGAATGTAGACGGTCTAAACACACCAAAGAAAAGAGAGAGGGTTATAAGAAAATTGAAAAAGGAAAATGTACAAATCATATTCCTTCAGGAGACGCATTTATCCAGATGAGAACATGAAAAACTGAGAAGGTACGGTTACAGAAATGTATACTATAGTTCATATAAGGAGGGAGGAGAAGAGGAGTTGCAATATTAATATCCAATCAAACGCAATTTGAAAAAGAAATCAAAGACAAAGAAGGAAGGTATATCATAGTTAAAGGAAGGTTAGAACATGAACCAATAACACTGATAAATATATATGCACCTCCAGAAAGCGATACAAACTTTTTTAAATCCTTGTTCGATGTAGTCGCTGCAGAAACAAAGGGAATCTTAATTTGCGGTGGAGATTTGAATGTTGTTATGAATCATAGTAAGGATACAACTAGTCACAAAAGATCCAAACGGCAATTATCAAAATTTGTAAATATATCACTGGAAGAAATGGGGATGATATGGAGAACCCTCCATCCTTTGGAAAAAGACTTTACACATCTTTCGGCCGCCCATAAGGTCCACTCAAGGATAGATTATTTCCTCATAAATGAAAGTGATACACACAGGGTAAAGGAATGCAGGATGTGTCGGACCACAATCCAGTCTTCTTAAAAATATGTTTAAATAACAGGACACGACACACGGTCTGGAGACTCAATTCTGGAATATTAAATAGTGAACAAAGAAAGGAGAGAATAAAAGCAGATATTGCAGAATACATGGAGGAGAATGACAATGGAGCAGTAGACCCTACAATCCCATGGGACGCCATGAGAGCTCATCAGAGGGAAACTGAAAGCTGAAACTGCAAATGCAAAAAAGATTAAATTAGAGGCATATAGAAAATATTCAAAAAGATTAAGAGACTTGGAAAGGGAATTTCAGAATACAAAAGAATCAGAAACGGAACAAGAAATCAAACATTTGAGAACAAAGATAAATGATTTACTACTTGATGAAATTGAAAAGAGAAACAAGTTTGTGAAACAAAACTATTATGAAACTGGACCTCGAGCCAAACGAGTTAAACTCTGTTCCTTCGACAGCAGGGGTGTCAAACTAAATTTCATCGCGGGCCACATTCGCATTAAGGTTGCTCTCAAAGGGCCGGTTGTAACTATATAAATATATATATAAATAATGTATTATATTACATTAATGCCTCTGAATTGGATTATTATTGGATAGGATAATAATTTATTAATTAACTACGTCTGAAAGCAGAAGTCCAGGGCAAATAATTGCAAGTCTCTTCAGTGCACATGTCACAAAACGAGATGCATTGTGGGACATGTAGTTTATGGACAACCTGCTTCTGTAAAGTGGCATGTCACCGTATAAGAAACGTATTATATTCTTTGCAAGCTCTTGCGGGGCCACATAACATGAAGTCGCAGGCCGGATTTGGCCCCCGGGCCTTGAGTTTGAGACCCCTGTTCTACAGTATCATAATTCTCGTTTCATTATCATTATTAATAAATCAAAGGTGTCTTTGAAGAGGTGCTCGATTACTGAAAAACAACTGTTAGTGTGTTCATGCACCAGCCTGCAAAAGATACACAAGCAGTTTGACCGAGAGGCATTTCAGTTCAGAATACATTTCTATTTATTTTTATTGCGGGGTCTGCTGTCTCTTCTCTGGGGGCGAGGCGGGGTCTGCTGTCTCTTCACTGGGGGCGAGGCGGGGTCTGCTGTCTCTTCACTGGGGGCGAGGCGGGGTCTGCTGTCTCTTCTCTGGGGGCGAGGCGGGGTCTGCTGTCTCTTCACTGGGGGCGAGGCGGGGTCTGCTGTCTCTTCACTGGGGGCGAGGCGGGGTCTGCTGTCTCTTCTCTGGGGGTGAGGCGGGGTCTGCTGTCTCTTCACTGGGGGCGAGGCGGGGTCTGCTGTCTCTTCTCTGGGGGCGAGGCGGGGTCTGCTGTCTCTTCACTGGGGGCGAGGCGGGGTCTGCTGTCTCTTCTCTGGGGGCGAGGCGGGGTCTGCTGTCTCTTCACTGGGGACGAGGCGGGGTCTGCTGTCTCTTCACTGGGGGCGAGGCGGGGTCTGCTGTCTCTTCTCTGGGGGTGAGGCGGGGTCTGCTGTCTCTTCACTGGGGACGAGGCGGGGTCTGCTGTCTCTTCACTGGGGGCGAGGCGGGGTCTGCTGTCTCTTCTCTGGGGGTGAGGCGGGGTCTGCTGTCTCTTCACTGGGGGCGAGGCGGGGTCTGCTGTCTCTTCACTGGGGGCGAGGCGGGGTCTGCTGTCTCTTCTCTGGGGGCGAGGCGGGTCTGCTGTCTCTTCACTGGGGGCGAGGCGGGGTCTGCTGTCTCTTCTCTGGGGTGAGGCGGGGTCTGCTGTCCCCTCTCGAGGGAGATAACCTCGTGGCACTCTGATTGGCTGAAGGGTTCCCTCCAGCCAGCGTCTGGCCTCCAGAGTCCAGAAGGCAAACCTTTGGCCTTTGAAGCAATAAGAACAAGACGTCATCTAAAGTATTGCATAGGCTAAGGCATTGGTGCACAATTGATACGCATTAATAATCTCAACAATAACTGACTAAAACACCTCAATATTACACAACATGTCAACATGATGCCACCGTCTGATAAACGGTAACCAGGCAGTCAGCACAGTAAAGATGATCTACAATGAATTCAAATTGTAATACAATGACTATTAAAGAAGCATTTACACTGAAGACAGAACTTAGGCTCCTGCTGATTTAATGCAGTGGACATATTGACATGCTTTTGGCATCCGTTGAAGTTTAATTAATTAGCTGACTATAATTAATCATTAGGGTTGGGAAGTTTACTTTTTTTAAATGTAGCAGGTTACAGATGAGTAATTACCCTGTTAAATTGTAATAAGTAATGTAACTTGACTATGTAACTATTTGTATTGAAATTCTAATGTTAATTGGGTTATTTTATGTTTTTTGTGAGTCACTTTGGATAAAAGCCTCAAATAACATAACCATAACACACAGTTTCATTAAACAAATAAACAAAATGGTTAACAGTTGGTTTAGCAGCGAGTCATCGTAGGCTAACAGATTACATGTAGCACGTGTTGCTCGTATGGCTGTTCAATTCAACAGAATAGCTGTTAACTTTAAAAACATGATTCACATTACTCACACTCTTACTGTAATTAGTGATTCAATTACTCAACTATGACACCTAGTTGGGCTTGCCAAAATCACGCTAGTTTCATTAAACAATGATCAAATATGCTAACGAAGCTAATGCTTTTGGTAATGCTTTTGCCGAAAGCTATAGCTAACGAGTAGTTGTTTTAGAGACTTTAATACGGTTAGAAGCTATCATAAGCAAACAGATGTGTGTTTGTATTGCCTTAACACTATCATAGTTAATGTTAGCTAATCACACTTCATTTCAAGACACCGGAATTGTTATTAATGTTAAACAAATAAAACTGTAAAAGCACTTCACATTACTCACATTCTCTGCGTTGACATTCACATTCATGTGAACGTGCTCCGTCACGTGCCGCCGTGACGCGGGACCTGTGTGTGCGGTTCCACAAGTGCTGTCTCCGACGCTGCAGCTTCATGCTACTCAAAAACCGAGAGACGAAGGCGAAGACGAAGTGAGTGGATTAAACACCTACAGAGGTTTCATTAAGTGTATTTACACCTGTTAGCTTAGCTTACAGTTCATCACGAATCAGAAGTTATCTTATTCAACACAACAGCTGTAATCTTGGAAGAAAGAAACTCACAACAAAACTTAAAATGTGCGCCAAAAATAGTCTCAAATTATCTTTAAATAAAGTCTAAAAGCCATCGGCTAACAGCTAAAGTCTACAAGCGATCGGCTAACAGCTAAAGTCTACAAGCTATCGGCTAACAGCTAAAGTCTACAAGCGATCGGCTAACAGCTAAAGTCTACAAGCTATCGGCTAACAGCTAAAGTCTACAAGCTATCGGCTAACAGCTAACGGCTACAAGCTATCGGCTAACAGCTAACGGCTACAAGCTATCGGCTAACAGCTACAGTTATTATTCCAGTTCGGCTCTGGGGAGTAACAGTTGATCTGTAATGCTCAGCTGACTTTGTTAGTTATTTATTACACCAGTTGTCTTTAAGACGGTTTGAGTTGTTGTGTTGGTGCTCTTTACCATAGGTATGGTTTTAAATATATGCTAACCAGCTTATTAGCATCGCCATTCATCACCGTGACGTAGCATTTTTCCCATTGAAATGAATGGGGTTCTTCAGTTAGCAGCTAACGCTAAGCTAAGCGGCGGTTTAGCTCATTAGATAAATAGTTACACTTCATTTAAATAATGATTTATCTTAAACTGGGAAATGATTGTGTCCCAGCAGAAGTGTTTTCAGGCATTACACGAGTTAAACATATTTAAAAGATGCAATAAGATAATAAAATGAAGCATTAGCAGCAAGGACACATATCATGAGAGTATCTAAAGAATACACAATATACAGAAAATACTGTATACATGGAGTACATTAAACAGTCTCACTAGCTAATGTTTGCTTTCTGTGTTAACTTGGTGATAGTTAATGACACAGGTAGCGTTATAACCCTGGTTCAAACAACCATTAATGTCACTTTCTATGTGAATAAAGTCATTTTAATGAAATAAAAGTGAACAAACTGTAAGTTGCTACACAGATTATGATGAATTACATCTAAATATTTGTATTATATTAATAATAATAACTTTTTATAGTAATGGTTAAAGTCATTTGCATGTAGCGTTTATAACTATCTGACCTTTCTCTCATGTTCTCCTCTGCTTAGCACATCGACTAAATGGATCCATGGAAGAAGAGAGAGGCCCCTGGAGCTCAGGTCAGTGCGCACTTCATCACGATATATTCCTAATGTCAGCGTTTCCGCCAGGCGGGCGTCTTGTATATGCTCCGACCGTCCTCACTCACAACAACGGCCTCCAGACATAAATAAAGCAGCGACTGTAGTCTCCATGACACAGGCAGTCTGTGGTTTGTACTTGTTTAACTTCTGTCTAGTTTCTGAGCAGACATGAGGAGCTGAGAGCTCCGAGTGCTAACAGCTAACGGCTGGTTTTGTGTTTCGCATTGAAGATGACGTCACGGCTCCGCCTACACTGCGTTACTATAGTTACTGTCCCAGTTCCTAAACTGCAATGGAAACGCAGCATAAAGTGAGCCTGAGTAGGAATACTCTGTTTCAGTAAAAGTCCCTCAATCTAAATATAGTGAAAGACAGTGAAAGTAGTCGTTGTGCAGATTGGTCCATTTCAGAATAATATATATATATGTTTTAAAATGATTGATCATGAAAGTGTTCTCAGAGCTGGTGAAGGTGCAGCTAGTCTGAAGTACTTTGTAGACTGCAGGGTAGCTGGTGGAGGTGCAGCTAGTCTGAAGTACTTTGTAGACTGCAGGGTAGCTGGTGGAGGTGCAGCTAGTCTGAAGTACTTTGTAGACGGCAGGGTAGCTGGTGAAGGTGCAGCTAGTCTGAAGTACTTTGTAGACTGCAGGGTAGCTGGTGAAGGTGCAGCTAGTCTGAAGTACTTTGTAGACTGCAGGCTAGCTGGTGGAGGTGCAGCTAGTCTGAAGTACTTTGTAGACTGCAGGGTAGCTGGTGAAGGTGCAGCTAGTCTGAAGTACTTTGTAGACTGCATGGTAGCTGGTGAAGGTGCAGCTAGTCTGAAGTACTTTGTAGACTGCAGGGTAGCTGGTGGAGGTGCAGCTAGTCTGAAGTACTTTGTAGACTGCAGGGTAGCTGGTGAAGGTGCAGCTAGTCTGAAGTACTTTGTAGACTGCAGGGTAGCTGGTGGAGGTGCAGCTAGTCTGAAGTACTTTGTAGACTGCAGGGTAGCTGGTGGAGGTGCAGCTAGTCTGAAGTACTTTGTAGACTGCAGGGTAGCTGGTGGAGGTGCAGCTAGTCTGAAGTACTTTGTAGACTGCAGGGTAGCTGGTGGAGGTGCAGCTAGTCTGAAGTACTTTGTAGACTGCAGGGTAGCTGGTGGAGGTGCAGCTAGTCTGAAGTACTTTGTAGACTGCAGGGTAGCTGGTGGATTCACTCCAGGTGGAACTAAAGTCTGATTCAACACTTGATTATATTTCTCATCATTCATCTGTGAAGTAACTGAAGGTATTAATACATGTAGTGGAGGAGAAGTACACCATGTACCTCTGACTTATGTTCACTTCCAACCTAAAAGTACCTCAGAAATAGTAATCAATAATGAATTGAAAAGTTATTTGGCTGATAGTTGTATATTGGCTCAGCCAGGTTATATGGGAGGCCTTACAGATCTACTCGTCTACTTACAGATGGGTCACTCATTTTGAAATATTACACTTAGTTGTCTTTTCTTTAATTTGTCATCCTCGTGTAGAAGGCTATCACGAAACACATGTGGTTGTTTATGGCATAAAGAACATCAGATTTCTTCTGACTCAAGTACTCAGATCTTGTACTTGAGTAAAAGTAGAAGTACTCAGATCTCGTACTTGAGTAAAAGTAGAAGTACTCAGATCTCGTACTTGAGTAAAAGTAGAAGTACTCAGATCTTGAGTAAAAGTAGAAGTACCAGAGTGTAGGAATACTCTGTTACAGTAAAAGTCCTCATTCAAAATGTTCCTCAAGTGAAAGTAGAAAGTATTCTCATCTAAATATAGTGAAAGACAGTGAAAGTAGTCGTTGTGCAGATTGGTCCATTTCAGAATAATATATATATGTTTTATAATGATTGAATATACTTGGTTATATTTCACATCCTTCATCTGAGAAGTAACTAAAGGGATTAAAAACATCTTTGATAGATTCTAAGAACTTTCTTCACTCTTAACCTCAAAGGTTGAGGAGTGGAGGCCCTGAATATTCCAACAGCTTATATGAAATTAACGCATCTCTTTTTCCAAGAACAATCCAAATGAACCTGTATAGTGAGACGAATATATTACAAACAAACACTAATATTACTATTGTACTGATTACTACGATAACATATAAATGTAATGTCTTAGCTGGACAGAAGTCGGGTGTGCAGCTTCATCCTGATGTCTCCCAGTTCAGAGGTAGCAGGGGGAGGGAGGGTGCAGCTTCATCCTGATGTCTCCCAGTTCAGAGGTAGCAGGGGGAGGGAGGGTGCAACTTCATCCTGATGTCTCCCAGTTCAGAGGTAGCAGGGGGAGGGAGGGTGCAGCTTCATCCTGATGTCTCCCAGTTCAGAGGTAGCAGGGGGAGGGAGGGTGCAGCTTCATCCTGATGTCTCCCAGTTCAGAGGTAGCAGGGGGAGGGAGGGTGCAGCTTCATCCTGATGTCTCCCAGTTCAGAGGTAGCAGGGAGAGGGAGGGTGCAGCTTCATCCTGATGTCTCCCAGTTCAGAGGGAGCAGGGGGAGGGAGGGTGCAGCTTCATCCTGATGTCTCCCAGTTCAGAGGTAGCAGGGGGAGGGAGGGTGCAGCTTCATCCTGATGTCTCCCAGTTCAGAGGTAGCAGGGGGAGGGAGGGTGCAGCTTCATCCTGATGTGTCCCAGTTCAGAGGTAGCAGGGGGAGGGAGGGTGCAGCTTCATCCTGATGTCTCCCAGTTCAGAGGTAGCAGGGGGAGGGAGGGTGCAGCTTCATCCTGATGTCTCCCAGTTCAGAGGTAGCAGGGGGAGGGAGGGTGCAGCTTCATCCTGACCTTTTAAAATGATTAGTTTAGACCCCCCCACTTTTACGATGTGGAAAGTCCGTGAACCGCTCTCTCCGCTCTCTGCAGAGCGCTGTGTCAGAGCTTCACCATCAAATCCATTCCTCTTGCTGATTGAGAGAAAGCCCAAAGCAATGAAACTCCGTACCATGTTTTCATCCTGCTGCTTTGCACCAAGGCAGATTCTCAGAGCCGTGCACATGCTGCGTCTTTAGTTGTAAAATAATTTCCCCGCTGCGAGGCTCCGGTGCTAACAGTTCACGAGCGTGCTCCACTAGCACCCGGATATAAGGCGCTGTTATTGAAGAGGTGGAGGAGAGTCCTCTCCTGTAGACTGAGAGGCTGATAGCTACAGCTCAGTGAGCTGAAGGACTCTTGAGAGGTGGAGGAGAGTCCTCTCCTGTAGACTGAGAGGCTGATAGCTACAGCTCAGTGAGGTGAAGGACTCTTGAGAGGTGGAGGAGAGTCCACTCCTGTCAGACTGAGAGGCTGATAGCTACAGCTCAGTGAGGTGAAGGACTCTTGAGAGGTGGAGGAGAGTCCTGTCCTGTCAGACTGAGAGGCTGATAGCTACAGCTCAGTGAGGTGAAGGACTCTTGAGAGGTGGAGGAGAGTCCTCTCCTGTCAGACTGAGAGGCTGATAGCTACAGCTCAGTGAGGTGAAGGACTCTTGAGAGGTGGAGGAGAGTCCTCTCCTGTAGACTGAGAGGCTGATAGCTACAGCTCAGTGAGGTGAAGGACTCTTGAGAGGTGGAGGAGAGTCCTCTCCTGTAGACTGAGAGGCTGATAGCTACAGCTCAGTGAGGTGAAGGACTCTTGAGAGGTGGAGGAGAGTCCTCTCCTGTCAGACTGAGAGGCTGATAGCTACAGCTCAGTGAGGTGAAGGACTCTTGAGAGGTGGAGGAGAGTCCTCTCCTGTAGACTGAGAGGCTGATAGCTACAGCTCAGTGAGGTGAAGGACTCTTGAGAGGTGGAGGAGAGTCCACTCCTGTCAGACTGAGAGGCTGATAGCTACAGCTCAGTGAGGTGAAGGACTCTTGAGAGGTGGAGGAGAGTCCTCTCCTGTCAGACTGAGAGGCTGATAGCTACAGCTCAGTGAGGTGAAGGACTCTTGAGAGGTGGAGGAGAGTCCTCTCCTGTCAGACTGAGAGGCTGATAGCTACAGCTCAGTGAGGTGAAGGACTCTTGAGAGGTGGAGGAGAGTCCTCTCCTGTAGACTGAGAGGCTGATAGCTACAGCTCAGTGAGGTGAAGGACTCTTGAGAGGTGGAGGAGAGTCCTCTCCTGTAGACTGAGAGGCTGATAGCTACAGCTCAGTGAGGTGAAGGACTCTTGAGAGGTGGAGGAGAGTCCTCTCCTGTCAGACTGAGAGGCTGATAGCTACAGCTCAGTGAGGTGAAGGACTCTTGAGAGGTGGAGGAGAGTCCTCTCCTGTCAGACTGAGAGGCTGATAGCTACAGCTCAGTGAGGGGAAGGACTCTTGAGAGGTGGAGGAGAGTCCTCTCCTGTCAGACTGAGAGGCTGATAGCTACAGCTCAGTGAGGTGAAGGACTCTTGAGAGGTGGAGGAGAGTCCTCTCCTGTAGACTGAGAGGCTGATAGCTACAGCTCAGTGAGGTGAAGGACTCTTGAGAGGTGGAGGAGAGTCCTCTCCTGTCAGACTGAGAGGCTGATAGCTACAGCTCAGTGAGGTGAAGGACTCTTGAGAGGTGGAGGAGAGTCCTCTCCTGTCAGACTGAGAGGCTGATAGCTACAGCTCAGTGAGGTGAAGGACTCTTGAGAGGTGGAGGAGAGTCCTCTCCTGTAGACTGAGAGGCTGATAGCTACAGCTCAGTGAGGGGAAGGACTCTTGAGAGGTGGAGGAGAGTCCTCTCCTGTCAGACTGAGAGGCTGATAGCTACAGCTCAGTGAGGTGAAGGACTCTTGAGAGGTGGAGGAGAGTCCTCTCCTGTAGACTGAGAGGCTGATAGCTACAGCTCAGTGAGGTGAAGGACTCTTGAGAGGTGGAGGAGAGTCCTCTCCTGTAGACTGAGAGGCTGATAGCTACAGCTCAGTGAGGTGAAGGACTCTTGAGAGGTGGAGGAGAGTCCTCTCCTGTCAGACTGAGAGGCTGATAGCTACAGCTCAGTGAGGTGAAGGACTCTTGAGAGGTGGAGGAGAGTCCTCTCCTGTCAGACTGAGAGGCTGATAGCTACAGCTCAGTGAGGTGAAGGACTCTTGAGAGGTGGAGGAGAGTCCTCTCCTGTCAGACTGAGAGGCTGATAGCTACAGCTCAGTGAGGGGAAGGACTCTTGAGAGGTGGAGGAGAGTCCTCTCCTGTCAGGCTGATAGCTACAGCTCAGTGAGGGGAAGGACTCTCAGAGGGGTAGAGGAGAGTCCTCTCCTGTAGACTGAGAGGCTGATAGCTACAGCTCAGTGAGGTGAAGGACTCTCAGAGAGGTGGAGGAGAGTCCTCTCCTGTCAGACTGAGAGGCTGATAGCTACAGCTCAGTGAGGTGAAGGACTCTTGAGAGGTGGAGGAGAGTCCTCTCCTGTCAGACTGAGAGGCTGATAGCTACAGCTCAGTGAGGGGAAGGACTCTCAGAGGGGTGGAGGAGAGTCCTCTCCTGTAGACTGAGAGGCTGATAGCTACAGCTCAGTGAGGTGAAGGACTCTCAGAGGGGTGGAGGAGTGTCCTCTCCTGTCAGGCTGATAGCTACAGCTCAGTGAGGTGAAGGACTCTTGAGAGGTGGAGGAGAGTCCTCTCCTGTCAGACTGAGAGGCTGATAGCTACAGCTCAGTGAGGTGAAGGACTCTTGAGAGGTGGAGGAGAGTCCTCTCCTGTAGACTGAGAGGCTGCAGCTCAGTGAGGTGAATGACTCTCAGAGGGGTGGAGGAGAGTCCTCTCCTGTCAGACTGAGAGGCTGATAGCTACAGCTCAGTGAGGTGAAGGACTCTTGAGAGGTGGAGGAGAGTCCTCTCCTGTCAGACTGAGAGGCTGATAGCTACAGCTCAGTGAGGGGAAGGACTCTCAGAGGGGTGGAGGAGAGTCCTCTCCTGTAGACTGAGAGGCTGATAGCTACAGCTCAGTGAGGTGAAGGACTCTCAGAGGGGTGGAGGAGAGTCGTCTCCTGTAGACTGAGAGGCTGATAGCTACAGCTCAGTGAGGTGAAGGATTCTCAGAGGGGTGGAAGAGAGTCGTCTCCTGTAGACTGAGAGGCTGATAGCTACAGCTCAGTGAGGTGAAGGACTCTTGAGAGGTGGAGGAGAGTCCTCTCCTGTCAGACTGAGAGGCTGATAGCTACAGCTCAGTGAGGTGAAGGACTCTCTGAGAGGTGGAGGAGAGTCCTCTCCTGTAGACTGAGAGGCTGATAGCTACAGCTCAGTGAGGTGAAGGACTCTTGAGAGGTGGAGGAGAGTCCTCTCCTGTAGACTGAGAGGCTGATAGCTACAGCTCAGTGAGGTGAAGGACTCTTGAGAGGTGGAGGAGAGTCCTCTCCTGTCAGACTGAGAGGCTGATAGCTACAGCTCAGTGAGGTGAAGGACTCTTGAGAGGTGGAGGAGAGTCCTCTCCTGTCAGACTGAGAGGCTGATAGCTACAGCTCAGTGAGGTGAAGGACTCTTGAGAGGTGGAGGAGAGTCCTCTCCTGTAGACTGAGAGGCTGATAGCTACAGCTCAGTGAGGGGAAGGACTCTCAGAGGGGTGGAGGAGAGTCCTCTCCTGTAGACTGAGAGGCTGATGGCTACAGCTCAGTGAGGTGATTAGCCGCGTTCACACCGCAGGACTTTCCCTGGTACTTTAGTTCTTTAGTTCCGTTAGTACCAATAATGTTCACACTGCCGGGACTACTCAGTGCCGGGAACTCTTTTGGTACTTTTTAGTCCCTGCTAGAGAGGTGGTACGAACCTGGTGACAAAAGAGTGCCAATTTCTATTCTATTTCTATTGGCTGGGCGAATTGCAAACCACGCCCCGTTAGACTCTGAATTTGTTTTGTTAGGCAGCCATTTTTTTCCTCGCTACAAAACCACATCCACACCTGAGCGAGTGGTTTTTTTGTACTTGAAAGCAGTTATGACCACACGTACTACAACACCGGAGCGGTGGAATGATGAGAAAGTGTCGGCGCTTCTGGCAATTTACTCCAAAGACGGGATGCAGCAGCTTCTACAGAAAGCAGTTCCCAACTCCAAATGTTTTGAGCGATGTTCGCTACTTGAGCTGGGAATCGTGCACAGTGCACACGGATGCCGGGTAAAAATAAAGAAACTCAGGCAGGACTATAACAAAATTAAAGACCACAATAATAAGAGTGGTAACGATTTTCTATTGTTATTATATATATATATTGCCACTGTTTTTTAATACTGACACCTAACTTGCACTAAGGCGTGTCTGCTGCTATATATATTGCCACTGTTACATTGTTTTGAAACTACTTACACTTTATTTTACATTGCACACTGTTATTTAACTTCAATGTACATGCATACGACACACCTGGAACAGCATGATGCCGTTATTGTTATGTCTTGACTGTGCAATAAAACAAACAAACTGGCGAAGCTTTATTTATTGTGTCCCACCCCAAATGTGCAGAATAGAAGAATGTGAGAGCAGACAGGTGTCGGTGGTTGAATTGATCAGAAACACAAGTCTTACACACATACACACAAGTCATTGATCATGTCATTTGTTTTAGATAAATAAGGGAAAACACCAAACGAGGGTTGATGTCCTTTTCCAAAATCAGCCTGAGGGGGCGATATATACTAAATACATAAAGATAAAGTCCATTGTTATAATGGGGTATTTTATTTGTAAATTACCCTTATGAACTCCATCATGTCTGAGGTCGGAAAGTAAACAAACGCCTCATACAGCGGATGGGCTTTATACCCCCTCCCCCCCCCCGTGTAGTTCTTCTTCTCTCGTTTTTTTGTTGTACTCGCCGTGAAGTGGTTTTGCGGCCTGCCAGTAAACCCAGAGAAGAAGAAGACTAAGTGACGTCAGCGTAATCGTGCCTCAGGGAAAGTACTGCGGTGTGAATGCGATTGGCACTAGCCCCCTGGCGGATTTAGTGCCGTGGTACTTTAGTGCCGGCACTAAAGTACCGCAAGTCCTGCGGTGTGAAAGCGGCTAAGGACTCTTGAGAGGTGGAGGAGAGTCCTCTCCTGTCAGACTGAGAGGCTGATAGCTTCAGCTCAGTGAGGTCAGTTCACTCAGATCTCCAGTTAGAAGCACATTTCCCTGGGCCTGAAAATAGGCTATTTCTGAATGGAGAGTTTCAAAAATGTCTTCTTCAAAATAAGGAGAATCGACTGGGGGAATATAAATAGCACACACGTATAGATTCCTGTCAGTTATGCCCAGGGTTTGATCTAACCTTAGCCACATGTGGGATTTACCTTGTTTCACTACTGAGATCTGACGGCAAAGATCTCCTTCATACCACACCAAGATCCCCCCCGATGTTCTGCCCTGCGTATGTTTTTGATTTTATAGAGGGCACCATGACTTCATTATAACCTGGAGGACAGTGAGTGAGCAGATCATTTTTACACCATGTTTCTGTTCATATAGTTGGATCAACATCTTTGATAGATTCCAAGAACTTTTTTGGAGTGGAGTCCCTGAATATTCAGCTTATATGTTTTCCAAAAACAATCAAAATGAACCTGTATAGACAAATATATATAATTATTTATTTTTTTCACTAATATTACTATTGTACTGATTACTACGATAACATATTAAATTACATCACATTTAGTTGACGCTTTTATCCAAAGTAACTTACAATAAGTGCATTCGACCAGGAAGACACAACCTTGAACATTTCAAGTGCTACTCAACTGGCTTTAGAGGAGCCAGCCCTTTGTTAGTATATAAGTGCTTTGTGAGCAGTTCTATCGCTCGAGGTGGAGTCGAAAGAGATGAGTTTTCTGCCGAAAATGCTGCCCCACAATGCATTGCAGCCGCAGCATTTGCCGTCACAACAGTCGGTCGTTCACGGAAACAACCGATTATGACCGAGAAATGATATCATGAAAGTTACGGTGCTTATTAAGCATTTTAAAACATAGGTGGTAAGTTGCCAAAGTGCTTTGTTCTGAACGTTCATCAGTATTATAATCAAAGAGAGAAATATGAACGTTAGTTTTTACTGAAATGATCAAATAAAGTCAACATCTCAGTCTTTACTGAGCTGTGTGGGGTTTGTTCAACTTCTAAAAGATGTTTGAATGGTGATATACACAGTGATAGATGTTAAAGGTGGGGTAGGTAAGTTTCAGAAACCGGCTCGAGATACACTGTTTGTTATATTCCATGGAATGCTCTTAACATCCCGATAGCAATGAATATCTGAAGTGCTTTGACAAAAAATCCATAAAAAATGTCATCTGTTGAAGCCGTAATACTGTAAAAAGTACAACCAATTGGACGGCCTACCTGCCTGTCAACCTTCCATCGGGGCACAAACTGATCTCGTGCCCTCATTGGTCATGTTCGCGTTCGTGTGTGTTGGGGGAGGGGCTCTGTGAGGAAGTGGCAGATTTTCTCCGGTTGTGTATTTTCAAATTCTAGCGATCTCGAGCCGGTTTCTCAAACTTACCTACCCCACCTTTAAGGACTAACGTTTATAATAAATACATCTGTATATATTTAAGATCTTTCCATCAATCATACGTATTGGGATCATTGGTATTCATGTGGACCGGAGGGAGAGGGTGACGAGCAGAAGTTTCACTTTCCTTTTTTATTTCAATTCAAACTTTGGTCCTGAAGAATCTGTTTCTCTGTTGTCCACGTTCATAAAGCAAAGCAGCAGCATCAGAGCACGGAGCAGAGTCTCTAGATGAGTTTAGTCCCTCGTTCTTATTGAACATCCATGTTTGTAGTCCGCTATAGAAAACTGTAGTTTCCATGGTTTCCCCACAGCAGCAGACGCACATTCAGGACGTCCGCTGGCGCATCAGAAACACGTGGGATAGTGAAAGTGCATTAGATTCTCTAAAGCACCGCAGTCTCTTCTCCTAAGTCCTTTTGAATTCTCCTATCCACTATCCCTTAACCCCGTGACCTTTCACTCAGAGGTCAAGGGATAGACGATAGGAGCTGATTTTTGGATTATCCGACCGCAACCCAGGTCTTGAGGGTCATTTGAGACTGTTGTGATTGGTCGACTGTTCAAAATGGCCTCTACCTCACATAAAAGGGTTTGTAGCCCGTCTTCATCCAAAGTCTGCTGCTTCAAAACAAAATGGAGAACCTGCCTCACAGACTTAATCAGACGCTTAAGAGGTTACAAGACAGTGGTTATGAAAACTAGAGTTTTATTTTCCACATTAACAACAATGGAGAGTGGGGCTCTGAAATCATAAAACAGATATAGATATATATACAGTAATAGGGGAAATAATTGGGCAGTTCAGTGTGTGTGTGTGTGTGTGTGTGTGTGTGTGTGTAAAACGTAGCAGCCTGCGGTCGCTCGTTAGCTGTTCTAATGAGGGTAAACACAGTGAAGACACAGCTCTTTGCAGCTGGTGCTGCTCTTCTCAGATTCTGCTGAGTCACACGTTACTGCCTCCTGGCGCCGCAGAGATTTCATGACGTGAAGGAGGTTTTCTTCTATAAAGCAGCTGTGGGCAGCAGATACTGTGAGAGTCACAGACATGAATACATAGGTCAAGGCAAGACTGGTTCACAGACTCTCCTGTTTTTCCGATCCGGTGCTTGAACAAATAACTACACCCCGAGTCCGAGTTTGCAATATATCTCAAATAATGTATTTATTTCCCCACATAAACATAACAGTCTGCAATGAAACTGCTGTCTCCTGTGCGCTCCACTTCCTACTTTCTCCTGCGAACGAGTACAGTACAGACTACTGCAACTCCCTCCTGGCTGATCTACCTACATGTGCCATCCGACCTCTGCAGCTCATCCAGAATGCAGCGGCTCGTCTGGTCTTCAACCTTCCTAAATTCTCCCACACCACGCCGCTCCTCCGCTCCCTCCACTGGCTTCCGGTAACTGCTAGAATCCACTTCAAGACACTGGTACTTGCGTACCATTCTGCGAATGGATCTGTCCCTTCCTACATCCAGGACATGGTTAAACCGTGCACCCCAGCACGTGCTCTACGCTCTGCATCAGCCAAACGGCTCGCTGCACCCTCGCTGTGAAGGGGACCCAAGTTCCCATCAGCAGAAACACGTGGGTTTGCTATCCTGGCTCCAAGATGGTGGAATGAGCTCCCATTGACATCAGGACAGCAGATAGCTCACACACCTTCCAGACTGAAAACTCATCTCTTTCGACTCCACTTCGAGCGATAGAACTACTAACAAAGCACTTATATACTAATAAAGGACTGGCTTATCTAAAGCCAGTTGAGTAGCACCTGAAATGTTTGGCTCTATGAAACCTGATGTACTTTATGATTCTGTTTTCTTCAAGTTTGTATTTTGTTGGTCGAACGCATTTATTGTAAGTCGCTTTGGATAAAAGCGTCAGCTAAATGTAATGTAATGTATTTATGCTTTTTAGATTAACTTTCTCTCCTTCTCTGTCTGTCTGTTCTAGAAACCGAAAGGAAAAGAGAGATGTCACAGCTGTCAGCAATGTGACAAATCCTTCACAAGATCTGGAACTTTAAAGCGCCACCTGCTTATTCACACAGGAGAAAAACCGTTCAGCTGTGAAGAGTGTGGGACAACTTTCGCTCGCTCAGGTCATCTCAAATCACATCAACGTATTCATACAGGAGAAAAACCGTTCAGCTGTGAAGAGTGTGGGAAAACTTTCGCTCACTCAGGTAATCTCAAATCACATCAACGTATTCATACAGGAGAAAAACCGTTCAGCTGTGAAGAGTGTGGGAAAACTTTCGCTCACTCAGGTAATCTCAAATCACATCAACGTATTCATACAGGAGAAAAATCTTTCAGCTGTGAAGAGTGTTGGGAAACTTTCGCTAGATCAGATGCTCTCATATCACATCACCGTATTCATACAGGAGAAAAACCGTACTGGTGTGAAGAGTGTGGGAAAACTTTCGCTCAATCAGGTAATCTCAAAATACATCTACGTATTCATACAGGAGAAAAACCGTTCAGCTGTGAAGAGTGTGGGAAAACTTTCACTACATCAGGTGGTCTCAAAATACATCAACGCATTCACGCAGGAGAAAAACCATAGTGGTGTGAAGAGTGTGGGAAAACTTTCACTACATCAGGTGCTCTCAAATCACATCAACGTATTCATACAGGAGAAAAATCATTCAGCTGTGAAGAGGGTGGGAAAACTTTTTCTCAAAGTATTCACCTTTAAAGACCATGAGCGAATGCACACTGCATTGTTTTGAAGAACTATGAGAGGCAAGCCAGCTGTTTCCTCCTCCTGATGTCCTGAGAGCTGGAGTTATATTTTAAGTCTTTCTGAATTGAAGTCTCATTGAAATAAAGCTTATTTCATTCAAATGTGTCTTTTCTTCCGTGAGATATCTTTACAGATTTCCTTATGACTCAAGAGTCTGATTTTAAAAGTGTTTTAATATTTCTGAGTCTGACTCAAGCAACTTAAAGGGATAGTGGAAATCCGCGAATTTTGGGTTTAACTTATGTATTTTTATTAAAAATAAGCATAATAAACCATTTTTTTTTATTTCATGCGCCTAGTTTCATTTTATTTTCAATTTTACTGCTCCCGACCACGCCCTCTCAATGAAACGAAATACTTCGGGAATCTTCGGGTGATGACGAAAACAAAGGAAGACGGGCACAAACATTGGACGAGGCACGAGTATTTTATTATGTTTTCTGGCTGATTTAATGCATCATTAGCCTGTACCATTGTGTACAACGCCATTTATTGCCTGTCGATGAGGCGACCGGAGGCCTCGTCATCCGATAATCCGGTACACAGTGTCGAATGTGTACACTGATCATCATATAGACATGATAGACTAACAGTACTGCGAGTACAGCCTACACTTGACAGGCAGCCTGGCTAGCCTAGGATTAGGACCATACTACGTCAAAAGACCGATTGGCTCTAGCTGTATATCATGCTAGTATACAATTCATTTCAATTTATTCATGTAATTAATGCCCATAAGGCTGTTACATATACAATAATAAATGTGAACCTGACCCTGGTATGTTATGAAATGTACCCTACATGCAGTCATCCTCGGGCATAGCCATAGGCCTACAGTGCATGCATGCCAACTTTGCAATATATAATATAGCGCCTAGCGTGAGCTATGCTTAGGGACCTACCAGTCAAGATTATTTGTGCGTAGGGGTGCATCATCTGGCGCCTGGTCCTGGTCATCCTCGCCATTGCCCATGCCGTGAACTAACTCCATCTCCTCGGGCTCGGGCTTGAACAAATAAGGACGTAATGGTCCATCGTCTGGCTCAATATTCTCACCATCGTCGCTTACTGAACCGGATTCAGATTCAGTTCCTAAAACTACATTTTCGCAGGAAAGCCGAGAGGATGTTTCTGACTCGCTATCATCACTGGATACCTCGTACAATCCTTCTTCTTTGTCTGGTATATTTGCCCTTCCACGTTCATTCTGCATAGACGCCGTGGTTTGTTATTGTTTCGTCTTCCTGAGTTTTCCTCACTTCCGGTTTGGCGGAATCGATCATTTCGTTTCTAAAAAAGTTCGGGGAAGCTGCAATAAAGTGCTTCTAACATGCGTAAGGCAATTATTATATTTTTTTAATCAGGTGTGATTGTTTTGGTACGTAATTATGCTTGTATATAAGTTAAAACGAAACTATTTGTGGTTCAATTTCCACTATCCCTTTAAATATTTGCTTTTGGGCAAAGTCATCTGAACATTGTGTAATGTGGCACTCTACCTTTGTCCATATATGTGACCAGCTCTATCGAAATCAGTCGGAAGTCGCAACGGCTCATTTAAAAAATAAACGTGGATTTGCGTAAAAAAACATTGTTTGATTTTAAATAAACAAAGTCTTGGCTATCAGAATATGAAACTTTTATTTCCTAAATCACACAATAAATACATGTTTGAAGCTTGTAAAGGGACGAAGACAGGCACCTCTCATTCGCAATCTGCTCTTCCGCAGCGCCGCCCCCCCCCCTCCCTCTGGCTGACATTATGAATGTACGCGTATAGTAATCATAGATAACACGGCAGGGTCCGTTACAGTTTGTTTTCATCTGATTTCAATTAAACAAAGTCTTGGCTTTCAGAATATTAAACTTGTTTCGGCAAATTCAGATGATAAATACAGCTTTGAAGCTTCGGCATAATTACAAGCGGAGAACGGAGTAACTTAACGTCACAGCAGGCACAACAACAGCCGGTGTTTCTCGTGAGGGTTTTCCCCGAGAAACAAACACAATACACACAAACGCAAAATTACACAAACACACACACATACACACACACACACTTGCGATCCAAACGAAAATATCTTCCCTCCGTACAGGGGCGGATCTAGAAAAATATTCATGGGGTGGCAGGAGAATTTCAGGGGTGGCATCCCCTGGCAGAAGTATATGCTAATTTAATCGCAGTCATATCAATCAATGTTAACTTGGAAAGCCACAATATTGATATTTTAACTCAACATCAGGTGACATTATTGTGGCACATCAGTGAATAAGGATTATATTAAATATAAGCTGGCAGACATCATTTAATGAATTTTAACTGAATGAGTTGGTTTCACTCTTAGACCAGCAGGGGTACCAAATCAATGCAGACTGCTGCAATAAGTACATTCATTACTGTCTTGTCGATGTTTGTCTGAATGAATATGATAAAATTAACAATCATATTATTCCTATCAGCTGTCAATCACTGTTATGATGCACATATTCATTGTTATTATTAAATAAACTATATTTTTTTGGAGGAGATCATTTAAGATGATTTAAGATGCTTGCTCACCCTCCTTCAAATTTGAAAGACGAGTAATTACTATCATAAATCAAAGGAATCAAAAGAACAGTTCAGCGCCCCACGACTTCATTGCAAACAGTTACAACCTTGACTTTACATCAGAAAGAACAAACATTAAAGAAGTGACTAACTGCATCAGTTAGGGTTAAAAAACGTGTATTCAGCTAACACATAAACAGCGCTGCAGTTATTATCCAGTGGAGAGTCCTTACCTGCTGGCCTAGTTAAATTGAGGCTGTTACTTTTTTTCGGCTGGGCAGTGTAGTTTTACACACTGTCTTATTTGACTTTCTCAGGACTTGAAACTGTTTTTTGGGGGCAGACCAAGAAGAAGAAGAAAAATATTATACACACGTAAGGTCATCATCTTAACAGTTTATTATTCTCATCGACTCATCCGTGAGCAGAGCATCAAGTTGCCTATAAAAGCTGAATGTGGCGATTACCATCTTGATCAGCAAAACGCCTCGCAAACTTATTAAGTTTTAAAGCTATGGTGCGTTTTGATTCAATGCTGAGTACAGCCAAACTTGACATGCTCTTCTCTGTCATTGTAGACCGCAATCAGTCTCTCCAGAGTATTTGTGTTGGGTAATCTATGGTAGGGCTAACCCATACAGTGGTGGGGCTCAAGTCAGTATTTGCAATGTAATTACATACACGCTCCCCTTGACAGTGAAACGCCACGCGTGAGGTCTAGATTATTTCCCTGTCTCAATCCAAATTGAACTGTATGAAATAAAAAGGCACATTTGTCTTGTAGTAAATAAAAAGGGCGACCTGGAGCCAATCCTGCAACTTCCCCACAGCTGAAAGAGTTGACATGCTGAAAGCCCAACCCCTGCACACATTCTGGTCCTCTCTTGAGAATAAACATAAATACATCTATTACTCCACGACATATTTAAAAAATGAATGGTATTTAATTTGTTGTTACTTTGTTCTGAAAGCTGAACCGGCTGCTCCTCACAGAGAGAAGAGGGAAGAGGCTGTGAATGACTTTACATTGTGGATAAGGGTGGATTGCCCCCATTGTTCTGTGTGTCAACATGAAAGACGGCCCACACACCTATCACTCATCAAACCGTGGAGTCTCATTTCATTACGTGTTGATTTCTATCAACACGTAATGTTGTATCGATGTATCGGGACTTCCTGCAACAAGACCACGCCGTTATCGTGATTCTGATTGGCCAGAAGACATTATCAAAGATGTTCTATTGAGAAGAAGATCACTACGTGACAAAAGTTTTCAAAACCGTTTCTAGTCTTTGGTATTTCCAGACAAGCGGCTGAAATCGATCTGACTAACTGCTGTCGGTGCAGTTTACTCCGCGAGTTGGCAGACTTTATTTAGCTTACTTTAACATCATGTCTCATGGTGGGGCCAAGCCATTTCTTGGTATGGCTGTAGCCTACCCCAGCCATACCCTGGCGCCGCCACTGACCGCAAATACGTCCTCATTCCTTCAGTCTACTTGGATCCAAAATGCTTCTCGTTTTGCGCCGTCCCCCGTTCAAATTAAATCGCCTTTCCACGCTCGTTCCAGGGCCGGGGGAGGGGTTGCAAGGCTCGCGTCTTGTGCTGCATTCACTTGCACTCGGACATTAGAGATTTTCTCTCATAAATGTCCGATGAGCCACAACTTTTTTTTCAAAACAAAGCTGCCAACTGGGGTGGCAAGGCATCTTTCTAAGGTGGCAGCTGCCACCCCGTGCCACCCTGTAGAACCGCCACTGCCTCCGTAGTATTTTGATCATTTGCTAATAATCAATCGGAGCGATGGCTTCCAGAGAAGAGAAAACTTTTTAAAGGCCTTTTTCTCAAAACGATGACTCGGTGACGGTCATTATATAATGTGACATATTTCGCTTAATATTTGGAGAACAACAACAATCCTGATATCATTAGAAAGCTAGGAATCTGCTCTTTCCAGCAGTGTATACAACTCAAAATGTGTCTTCAGGTCAATGCGACTGATTTCGATAGAGCAGGTCACATATATAGATAAACAAATTAATCCCCATTATTCCATTCAATAATTCATATTTCACGACTCACTGTAACACTGACCACTTTATTGTATAAAGTGCATTCAATTGAAAACACCAGTGTTGCAGTTAAATTATGTACATCAAAGTATTTACATATAATAAATAGATAATTAACGCCTACAATATCAGAGAAATTTGAATGTAACAATTGCACCGATGGCTCTGTGTGTTTTGTCACCAATATTATATTTTAGTTGGCACTGCCTCCACGGCTATGGTTATGGCAAGATAAGAACTGCTCTGTATTCCTAAAGCTTGACCTTTCTGGCAAAATATGTAATTGATTGAGTATACATGATGGCAACAGCATACACCAAGGTAAACACAGGTAAAAAGGCTCAAGTGGATACACATCAGATGCATGAAACACATTCACTTTTGTAGATCCCAGGATTTATTTGTCATCAGCTATGAATCAAATGTTAGGGGACTTCTTGTAAACTAACATTTGTTGTTATGCAAGTCAACAACAACGAGATGTCACTCCACTGCGGACGAAGAACAGGAATGATCCAGCTATTGAACCCAGTTGGATTCTTCAGGACTTTTCCTGAGCAACCATTCACCTTCATTGACTCAGTATAAAGGATGGCACAGCAACAACATAAGCACAGGTAAAAAAGCTAAAGTGGATACACATCAGATGTACAATTATGTACAGGGAGGCTGTGGCGCAGTGCGTTGGTGTTGGGATCAGGGGAGCACAGGTTCAAACCCCACTGCAGTCAGCATGTCGTTGTGTCCCTGGGACCCTTCACCCCACAGTATTGAGTATGTAAGTCGCTTTGGATAAAAGCGTCTAACATGTAATGTACATACAACTATTTACATTAATGACGTACATGTATTTACAATATACATAATACATATATAACTCAACATGAAAAATAAAAATGATAACACAGCAAGTAGAAACATATTTAAATGACTATTTACAATATTCACATAGCAACAGCTGTACAATGTTGGTAACTGCTGTAAACTGTGTTCTCGAGACACTTTGATGGAGACATCCTCTTCACAGGGCAGAAGACTTTGCGCCTGTACACTTTGGCTCCTACTCCCGAGGGCTCGTCCATCCCCTTGCGCTTGTCAAGCGTGGACCTTGCCCAGGATGAGGGAATGCACTAGAGAGTAGTGGGGACACATCAGCAGACGGGGTTGCCTGAATGGAGGCAGTAAGGGCATTGAGGAGGGGCTAGCAATGGCTGGGGTTGGCTGACTGGCAGGCAGGATGGAGCCAGAGACAAGGGAGGGCACAGGTCTGGCGATGGTACTGGTGGCAGGCACGATGGGCCTCGTGGAGGGGCCGGGTTGCTGTGGATGGAGAGGAGGAGGGCAAAGGGCTGGGGTTGGTGGCCGTGGCAGTGACACAGCTGGCAGTGATATCTGAGGGTGTGAGAGAGGCATGATCATGTCCCTCCTTCCCTTCAATGACTTGGTCCCTGCCGCGCTGGGTGTCGGCACGTGCTGCATCAGTGGGTAGTCTGGTGGAGGGAGGACTGCTGGCTGGTGTGCGCTGGAGGCAAGTGGGCAGAGGAAGTGGTCTTTGAGAGCATCGCTGGCTGGTTGGTCGCACGCAGGTCGAGGAGGCATCCTTGAGCGCAGATAAAGTCACGCACCGTCTTAATGTTTATCTTTGGCAGCGGAAAGCCTGCTTTAGACAAGACGGGATCGTCCACCAAAACCCGGTGCTGGATCCTCTCGTACGCCTTCAAGATAGTGGTCTTCTCTGGGCTTGTGCGAGAACCCTGTGGTGACTTGAACCACAGCAGTTTCACCAGCGTGTACATAAGCCTGTTGTTCACTGCACTTCTGTCCTGTTGTGCTGGTGTGTAGCGAATGCCCATCTTCACGCGCTGTATCACAGCAGCATCGACAAGGTTGTGCCGTTTAGAGCGGCAGTACAGGGTGTTGCCCCAGTGCGTTCTGTACAGCTGGTTGAACTTCTGCTGCCGTCTGTCGTGGTCCTCCACTGCATTCCAGGCAGCCAGGATCGCGTTCCTCTGCTGGGTGACGGGGGACAGCTTGTCATCTACGAGACCCATCTCCACCAGCAGCGAGCAGAACCTCTCCAACTGCCGGAAGCCGGGAAGAGGGTTCTGACTGCAGGCATCCTCCTGTTAAAGAAATGACATGGGAAATGTGGTAAGTTGAAATGGATACATTGACCACTGATGCAGTGCATTTTAATTTCATTCTAGAAGACACCAAGTCACGTACAAACGCGGGCGGGTTGACAGTGGAGGTTTCGTCTGTGACGAGTGTGATGTGGGGCAGGATGGCATCCTGCACATTGTCTCCCTCGCAATGCGACTCCCCATCGCTCTGGTACGCCTCAGGATCTGGAGTGGGCTGCCCGGGCTGAACCACCTCCTCGTCTGGACCGGGGCCATCGTGGATGATGTCCTCCCGTGAAAAGGGGCCAGATTCGGATTCACCAGTGCTCTGGCTGAAGAGGTGCTCCAACCCCAGCAGCTCGTGGGAATCCACCTCAGCGGGGCCGGAGATTCTCCTCTACAGTCTCTCCAACCAGCTGCTGTATGAAGGTAGATATGGTGCAAAATGCGAGAGCGTGAAAACCTGATGTGAGCACTTGCAGAAAAAAAATCTGTGCTAGTGTGCTTACATTTACACTTGTAAAAAATATATACGTAACTGTGAATCAAATTTGAAGTCACAGAAGAAAAAAATATGTTTTGTAGCTTGTAGGAAAAAAATGAACTTAGAGATGAAATCTTCACTTGCAGAAAAATACACATTTTTAAAATATATTTTCCATTTCAACTGCAACTTTATTTATTACAACCTCTCAAATCAGTCATTACAACTTGACGAATCTGCTCTGTGGCAGTATAAATCGACGAATCTGCGGTCTTGACTTTTGCTACACTTCTTACGATAAATGTGTCGCAAAAGTAATTTTCACCTGTATATGTGGGGGGAGGGAGGGGGGTTGGAGCGAAGGGGCGGAGCTATCAGAAGGACGAGGCTCGGGTGACTGGAGACTGCGGGGCTAACGGTTCGTGTTGCTACCAGTCCGCTGACATGGCGCATCAATGAACGGTACATTTTGGCCATTACTTGCCCAGTATTACTTTGAATATTATTATTGTGATTGAGGATTACATCCGCTTTGAAGACCACCGTTTTATATCGTGCAGTTTAGCGGCAAAATAACGTCAGTTAGCCAGCTAACGATAGCTAAGAAAGAAAACCGTGGATTAGTGGATCTTCAAAGAGCCCGGTCACGATGGCCAGACAGGCGAAGAATTACATTAAATCTTTTGAAATCGACGATCGGGCTCGATATACGGTTAAATATAGCAGTAAGCGATCGGTGTCCATAGATGAGAGTAACATCTACGTCACTTTAAGGCCCCGCCCACTTTTGGGGGAAACAACGCTGAGCAAGAGCTCTTCTGTTTCCGTCCTTTCTTCTTAGAGGAAGTCCAGAACCACTGAACTCTGGATTTGTTATACTGTTTGAGGTGCAATAAACGACCCAGCAGCTTTTTGGCATGATAAAACTATTATTTCCCGCCTCAACAGCTGGCGAAATTACAGCCTCGCCTACTGATTTTAATTTAACCCATATATCGAGCCCGATTGTCGATTTCTAATGATTTAATGTGACTGTTTGCCTGACTGGCCATCGAGCTCTTTGAAGATCCACAAATCCACGTTTTTCAAAAATGTCCGATCGGATTGGCAAAAACTTCAGAATTTGTATTGACCGCCATTGACCCCAAAAGTGGGCGGGGCCATAATTTTCGCTCGGAAATGACGTAGGTGTTACTCTCATAATAATAAGTTGGTTTTTTCTACATTTTCTACTATATTATTACTTTTTCCAACATTTTTGAAATACTATCCTATGATTTTTTTTTTCGACCTATGTCGATGTTGTTTTTTTCAAAAATGTCGACATACTATGACCTTTTTCCACAGAGGCTACTATAATAAGTAGTTTTTTTCTACATTTTTCTAGATACTACACTATTACTCTTCAACAATGTCGACATAATGTACTATACCAGGGGTGTCAAACTCAAGGCCCGGGGGCCAAATACGGCCCGCGACTTCATTTTATGCGGCCCTCAAGAGCTTGCAAAGAATAGAATACGTTTATTATACGGTTACATGCCACTTTACAGAAGCACATTGCCCATATACTACATGTCCCACAATGCATCTCATTTTGTAACATGCGCACTGAAGGGACTTGCAATTGGTTGCAATTATTTTCCCCAGACTTCTGCTTTCAGACTAGTTAATTATGAAGTCATTATACCCTCTCCGATAATAATCAAATACAGAGGCAATAATGTAATATAATAGATAATTTTATATATATTTATATATGTATATTTATATAGCTACAACCGGCCCTTTGAGTGCAACCATAATGCTGATGTGGCCCGCCATGAAATTGAGTTTGACCCCCCTGTACTATACTATGACTTCTTCCTACATTTTTGAAATACCATACTATGAATTTTTTTAAATACTATGCTATGACATTTTTCTCGACACTACATAGCCTATATATCATACCTGCCAACCCTACCGATTTGGGCGGTAGTCTACCGCGTTTTACATTTTTCTACCGCCTAACGACTCAGCTGGCTTTCCCTACCGATTTTCAATCTTCCCAAACTATAACAAATAAAAAAGACTCTGGACTCGACTTTTGGCGGCCACCGTTTGCGTCTCTGTGATCGCATCATACAAGCAGTCCTCTGTGTTTCTGAAAGAGAAACAACGTGCAGACCGGGGGTAACGCTGCCTTTCCTCTGCGTTACCCCCGGGGCTGATGGGTAATCACTCCCAAATGAGTGAGGGAACAGAGACGAGGCATTCGAGTCCTGCAGGGTTTCCCCGTTAGTATCAGTGTCTCGAAAACACATGTTGGCGACTGAAAGACATCCAGTGTTTGGTCTTTTCCTGAAGCATCCTTCCCCTACGGTGTCTCAACTGAAAGAGGACCGCAAACACACACAATATAATACAATTTTGAGATTTGGGGATATTTATCTCCCAATCTTTCACTTTTTCTGACATTTTCAACACCAAGCATGTCGTTAATGTCTCTGTTTCGTGAACTACAGCAATCTGAAAGCCTGAACATTATTTACATCACACTTTATCAGGAGACAACTGCAGGAAATTACTTTTTTAATGCAGTATTTTCAGTTTTATGGCGCAAAGATATTTCGCTCTGTGCAAACCTTTGACTGTAATATGTCAACAACATGAAACAAGAATATGAACCTGGCTTTATCCAATGTTCACACAGGAGTTCTACGTCCTGACTAGGGTTGCCAGAAACTGACCATGATCAAAATCGATTATTCGGCAGCCCTGGCGAATAATAATCGATTATCTGCACGCAGGCTTCCTCCAAGTTTACAGTAAAACAAACTGGTGGTGTGACCAATGACCATTTACAATTATTAATACTATTACTATTATTAGCATATATATATTTTGGTTGAAACTAAGCCAGAAAAATAAAAAATAAATACATAAAAAATAAATATATATAAATAAAATCGATTTTTAAAAATAATATTCGATTATGGAGACTGTAGCGAATATTCGAATAATCGCTGGCATCCCTAGTCCTGACACATCCTTCATCTGTCTCAACTGAAAGAGACACATTACAAATATAATAGAACGTGGAGACTTTGGGATATTTATCTCCCATTCTTTCACTTTTCGGGCATTTTACAGACCAGACATGATGTCACTGATACCACTTTTTCTGAAAAATGCATACAATGATGCAATATTTGTTGGTTTATACCTGTAATTACTGGGTTCCATTTCTTCTGATTTGCCGCGCGTAAACCTACCGCTTTTGGATTTGGAAAGGTTGGCATGTATGCTATATTGCACTCCACCACTCGACACACTGATACCTTTCACTGAGTGTGTTGTACGTTACATGACATTACATTTAGCTGACGCTTTTATCCAAAGCGACTTACAATAAGTGCATTCCACCAGGAAGACACAACCTTGAAGGCCAAGCCCCAGCCTACATCAATGACCTGATCCACCCGCACATCACAACCCGGGCCCTGAGGTCCTCTGAGCAAGGCCTCCTAAGGGTGCCCCGAACCAGGCTAAAGACTAAGGGTGGCCGTGCCTTTGAGGCGGCGGCCCCAAGGCTTTGGAACAAACTCCCAAGTAATAAAAACCTCGGCCTCAATAGAGATTTTTAAGGGGCGGTTAAAGACCCACCTCTTCCGACAGGCCTTTGGGTCGTCGGAGGAGGTGAGTTAGTGGCTGTCTTCTTCTTTTTTTTTTTATTATTGGTGTTTTGTCGTATGTTTTATCCTACGTCTTACCTGCTGCCGTTTTATGCCTTTTATTCTACATGTTAAAGTTGTACTGTGAATTGTGTCCTGTGTACTGTAAAGCACTTTGTACATCCGTGTTGAGAAGGGTGCTATATAAATAAAGTTTTACTTACTTACTTACTTGAAGAAAACAGAATCATAAAGTACATCAGGCTTCATAGAGCCAAGCATTTCAAGTGCTACTCAACTGGCTTTAGAGAAGCCAGTCCTTTATTAGTATATAAGTGCTCTGTTAGTAGTTCTATCCTCGAGGTGGAGTCGAGAGAGATGAGTTTCAGTCTGGAAGGTGTGTGAGCTTTCTGCCGTCCTGATGTCAACGGGAGCTCGTTCCACCATCTTGGAGCCAGGATAGAAACCCACGTGTTTCTGCTGATGTCTTTCCTCTGTGTTTGTATTCATGTTACGATGCGGCAGCTTCATGTAAAGTGTGAATCAGACGAGATGTTGGGAGTCGTCTCGTTGTTTTATCTCCTCTGTGATTCAGCACATCTCACACACACACACAGTGTTTCTGTCCGGGCCAATTATTCCTGTTTTCCTCTTCAGTCGCGGGCAACAGGTCTGGATTTGATTCGGAGCAGGTATCACACGGAGGGATCATGTTACACAGCTGTGAGGGTTATTGCTCAGCGAGGGAACGTGTCTCCAGCTTTTCATCCGGGTGAGAAGCAGGGAGAGGAGGCTGGGAAGAAACATCCATCTGAATCCTTTCAAAGATGAAGCAATGCCTTCAATGGAAAGCGTTGTTTTCAATTCAATATTACGTTCTTTAAATAAAAGAAACTTCTCTTATATGTTATTTGTGCGTTTCGAATTCTTCAAGCTATTATAAAGCCAGCAGATACATTGCTTACTATTTACAAATATACATGTATATATACACATTTAATCTTCAGATAATAAATACTTTAGTTCATTACTGTACATTATTCATATTTTGTTTAAAATGTTATTAAATGATTTTATACAATGCTTTAGTTAAATCTATAATAACAAATACATAATGAAATTAAGTTTGTTATTTTAATACAAATATTTTGTTAAAGTATTATTTAAGAAAACCTTTAAAAAAAATTAAAAGTATTAATTCAGTGTATAACCATTTAAAGGGGACCTATCATGCAAAAGTCACCTTTGAAAGTCTTTTATACATCAACATGTCCCCCCGGTGTGTCCCCGGTGTGTCCCCCCGGTGTCCCCCCCCGGTGTGTCCCCGGTGTGTCGGGGAACTCACGCAGCGTCAGGAAATAAACCCCTCTCTCTTTTCCTCCGTACCCAAATCTCTAAAAACGGGGAACAACGGAGCTGATCCAGATTTGCGTCCGATATTACGTCATATCTGAAATGTGGACCCACGGGCCAATCAGAAAGCTGCTATCAGAAACAATGCCCGACTGTTTTGGACGTAATATGGTCGGTGTTTACATTAGCATGCTAACACTCAGAGCTAACCTGCGCTGGAGAGCATGTGTGTGAAGAAGCAGGAAGTAGAAAGGAACTCACCTTGTGGTGTAACCGCGAGAGAGAAAGCCTTTGAGCTCCAGACTGTTTCAGAGCCTTGATAATCCATGATACGGCGTTTCATCACGGCAGCGTTTAGTTTAGACGGTAGCTGCCGGGTCCCGCATGAGCTCAGACCCTCCTCTTTAAAGCTTTAAATCAGCACTTTAGAAACAGGAAGTGAAACAGAGGGACATGAGGCGTGGCTAGAATGGGTGATCTGTTTGGGGTTTTTTGTGGTATTTTTGGTACTTGACTGCTTTTCTGTTTTGTTTTGTTTCTTTGTTTCTTTTTGGCTTTGTTTTTGTTTTGTTTGTCTACCCTCCCGCCCAAATGTAAAGCGTCTTTGGGTTCAAGAAAAGCGCGATAGAAATAAAATGTATTATTATTATTTTGAGCAAAACACTTCATAGACATGTTTTTTATATCTCTGAGACCTGTGCTATTGCCTAGAAATAGCATGATAAACAATAAATAAGTATTTTCATTATATTTAATACACTTAAAAAACGTACTTACTTTAAGAACCATGACCAACTAGGAAAGAAAATAGCAGTTAAGAAGGTAACACATGTTCGGCTACCTGTGTGTGTTACGGAGGGATATTGCAGTACAGGTTTATGCAGTGGCCATCGACACATTCCCTCCAGTTTAACATATCTTCTGTGTTCCTGCAGCACGAGAAGCTCAGAGTGAGAAACCGCCAGGACGAAGACATCCAGCTGCTGCTGGTTTTATTAAATGTATCACCTCTCTGCAGAAAGCCACATTAACATGAATCATTAGTATGATATGGTGCCAGCTTCACATCTTTGTGTTCTTGTAAAACCAGAAACACAGCCTTAAAAGGATCCTCTGTCTCCGATCAGATTCATTGACACTTGAATGGCAGAGACAGAGAGAGAACATTTCCACCACATTTAACATTTACAACTAAATTAAACTGTCGTGGGACATCAAGTTTTAACCAGGGATTTCCCGATCACCTTTTTTTGCTCCCGATCCGATTCCGATCATTTGATTTTGACAATCTGCCGATACCGATTTTTCCCGATCCGATCTTTATGCAATGCATTAAGAGAAAAAAAAGGTAACAGATAACGGCTGGTCATCCAACGCGATGAATTCAGCTATCTTGGCTGTTATCTTTGTGGCCTTTTCTCTGTTCTGGGGCAGTTTCTCTTTCCTTTTGAAAGCCTCTGAAAGTGTCGGTTGCTTCAGTGCCGTTACCCGAGTGGCCGCTGTGTACTCGCCGTGTTGTTGTTGGTGTTTGTTTCTCAGGTAGCGTATTAGATTGGTCGTGTTGAACGTAGCTCTGTTCTTTCCACCACGCGGAACCTCCGGCTTGCAAACATTGCATCTGGCTGTGACACTGCCTTCGCTTTCAATTTCATAATACTTCCAAACTCCTGACATGTTCTCCGTCCCGACTCCCGAGTCACCAGCTGAACGTAGCCTCTCGTTAGCTTGCTGCTACTATTAGACACTGCGCCCACTCTGTTGCTTTCAGAGGAATAAGCAACCAGGTCTGAAAACAAGCCCAAAGAAAGCAACACATACATGATGTTGTGTAATTTTAAACCAAAACTAAGTCCTCAGGATGACTTTAAGACGTGAACATGGTCATTTTTGTTTTGTAACATTAAATAAAATACAAATATTTTATAAAAAAAAAAAAAAAAAATCCCGATCCCCGATTTTTTGAAAATTACGTGATCGGCTCCGATCCCCGATCACGTGATCGGATCGGAACATCTCTAGTTTTAACATCTTCCTATTGTGACGTAAAACAGATAAAACCAATACACATAGTGCAAGAGGATGTTTTGAGATGTGCAATAAAAGGGTCACATGACTTCACATTACCACCGCTAAGCTATAGGCTGTCATTTAGACACTTGTTAGCAACCACAGTTTTTATGACACAATAAAGCTTCGGATATTTTATGAGTGTATGAGAAAAAGTGAATATGTCTTCATCTTGTGTAAACCACAGACATTATTTAAAGGTCACCTATTTTTGCAATATAAAAACCTGTCTGAAAATGAGCTGATCAGATTTTGGCCACTTGATGATGTCATAACGATGTTTTGTCTTGTGTAACCATTAGCCAATCAGCAACAAGGTAACCCCCCCCCCCCCCCCTTATCACCTGAATCTCCTCTAGAGCTCCATTGAGTTATTTGTAACCAAATGTCTCTCAGAGGGGCGTGGGGAGGGGCTCCTTGTTTTCATCTAAAGTAACAGACAGAGAGTCCCCCTTAGGGATAAGTTGAGAAGTTTAATTTGGCATATTACTCTCAATGAATATAAGAAAGCACTGCGTAAAGCGAGAGCAGCCTACTACTCTTCATTAATAGATGAGAATAAGAATAATGCAATATTTCTTTTCAGCACTGTAGCCAGGCTGACAGAGAGCCACAGCTCCATTGAGCCTTCTATTCCCATAGCACTCAGTAGTAATGATTTGATGTGCTTTTTTAACGATAAAATTGTTACTCTTAGAAACAAAATGAATGACCTCTTGCCTTTGACCAGTATAGTGTTATCAACAGCTCCCGGAATCGTAAGTTCTAATATTACACTAGATAGTAAACTAGAATGCTTTTCAGCCATAAACCTTGAACAATTACATTCAATGATTCTCTCTTCTAAACCATCAACGTGCATGTTAGACCCTAAGCTGTTGAAGGACATTTTCCCATTAATTAGCACTTCTTTATTAAATATTATGAATATGTCTTTATTATCAGGCTATGTTCCACAATCATTCAAAGTAGCAGTGATAAAACCGCTTCTTAAAAAGCACAACCTCGATCCAGAGGTTTTAGCCAACTATAGACCTATTTCTAATCTTCCGTTCCTCTCAGAGATTCTTGAGAAAGCGGTCGCAAAACAGCTGTGTGATTACTTAAAAAACAATGATTTATTTGAAGACTTTCAGTCTGGCTTTAGAACACATCATAGCACAGAGACAGCTCTGGTTAAAGTCACAAATGACATTCTAATAGCCTCAGACAAGGGACGTGTCAACGATCAATCTTCCACGCAAACCAAAGTTAGCCATGGAGTGCCACAGGGCTCAGTGCTCGGACCTATTTTGTTCACATTATATATGCTTCCGTTAGGCAATATTATAAGGAATCATTCTGTAAACTTCCATTGTTATGCGGATGATACTCAACTATATTTATCAATCAAGCCTGATGAAATTAATCATCTAAATACAATTCAAGACTGCCTTAAGGACTTAAAAACGTGGATGACCTTAAACTTTTTGATGTTCAACACGACCAAAACTGAAGTTATTGTACTTGGCCCGAAGAATCTACGAAACAAATTATCTAAAGATATACTAACTATGGATGGCATTAATTTGGCCTCCAGTGAGACTGTAAGGAATCTTGGTGTTATATTTGATCAGGATTTATCCTTTAACGCCCACATAAAATCAATTTCAAGGACCGCCTACTTCCATCTACGTAACATTGCAAAAATCAGGCATATCTTGCCTCAAAACGATGCAGAGAAACTAGTCCATGCATTTGTTACTTCTAGGCTGGATTATTGTAACTCTTTATTATCAGGGAGTACCAAGAAGTCAATCAAGTCGCTTCAGCTGATTCAAAATGCTGCAGCTCGTGTACTAACCAGAGTTAGGAAAAGGGACCACATTACTCCTGTTCTGGCTGCCTTACACTGGCTCCCTATAGAACACAGGATAGAATTTAAAATTCTTCTTCTCGCCTACAAAGCCCTTAATGGGCAGGCGCCATCTTACCTTAAAGAACTCATTATACCCTACTGTCCTACTAGGGCATTGCGTTCCAAGAATGCAGGGTTGTTGGTTGTTCCTAGAGTCTCTGAAAGTACAATGGGAGCCAGAGCCTTTTCTTATCAAGCTCCACATTTGTGGAATCAGCTTCCAGTTTGTGTTCGGGCGGCAGACGCCCTATCCGTTTTTAAGAGTGCGCTGAAGACCTTCCTTTTTGATAAAGCTTATAGTTAGGGCTGATTAGATTCAGCCCCTAGTTTTGCTGATATAGGCTTAGTTTGTCGGGGGACATCTTACTTCTTCCTTCTCTCTGTCTGTACCTGTGTCCTCTCATGTTCCCATTAACCCAGCTTCCCCACATGTCTTTCTTTTTGGTGTCTATATACGCCGGGACCCGGAGTCATGGATGATCCTGCGGTCCTGTGTCCTGGATCGCGAGCCCTGGATCGGGAGTTGTGGCTGTGGTCCTGGATCATCGGTCCTGATGGATATCCTCGTGGATTCATCTTCCTATCATGCACACATGCATTTCCAAACATCTGGACTACCTATGTTGCAAATGTATTATCTTTTCAATTTACACACGGCATCTATTGCCCGTCTGTCCGTCCTGGGAGAGGGATCCCTCCTCTGTTGCTCTCCCTGAGGTTTCTCCCATTTTCCCTTTAAACTGGGGGTTTTATCCGGAAGTTTTTCCTTGTACGATGCGAGGGTCTAAGGACAGAGGGTCTAAGGACAGAGGGTCTAAGGACAGAGGGTCTAAGGATAGAGGGTCTAAGGACAGAGGGTCTAAGGACAGAGGGTGTCGTATTGTCATACTGATATTCTGTACACACTGTGAAGACTACTGAGACAAGTGTAACATTTGTGATATTGAGCTATATAAATAAACATTGATTGATTGATTGATTGATTGATTGATTGATTGATTGATTGATTGATTGATTGATTGATTGAGAAGTTCAGTCATTTATTTTATTGTTATATTTTATTAAACATGTTGCATCGATGGAGGATCCCAGGTCAGGAGAATTTCATTGCCATTTCTACACTGCAGCTGCTGAGCGTATGATGATAACACCTTTGAATCTTAAATCTTTGAATGTAATATGTGTCTCGATTAATGTCAATTCATGCTCTGTGGATTGTGTTTTAAAAATATATATTATTAACCAGCACTTATTAATACTATTACTCAGTTTTATACCCCGTTTATCTAGGCCCTTTTTGTATCTTCTATGTGTCACACTGTGGGACCGCGGGAAACCGTATCTGGAGGTGTCTGTATGTAGAACACATGCAGACATTTTGACAATAAAGCTGACTTTGACTTTTTGACATGGTGGCAGATTATCAGAACCCAGAGCAGAAAGAAGGGGGTCCTTTTTTTCGAGAGGACAGAATCTGGGAACGCTTAATGATCCCAAACCCTGTCGCAATGCGGGGGAACCCTGAGACACAGGGCAACCCGATACAGTGACGTGACATTTCACTAAAGTGGACTTCTTATCTTCTCTAATAACTGATCTAATAACTGATATAATAACTGATCTAATAACTGATATAATAACTGATCTAATAACTGATATAATAACTGATATAATAACTGATCTAATAACTGATATAATAACTGATATAATAACTGATATAATAACTGATATAATAACTGATATAATAACTGATCTAATAACTGATATAATAACTGATATAATAACTGATCTAATAACTGATATAATAACTGATCTAATAACTGATATAATAACTGATATAATAACTGATATAATAACTGATCTAATAACTGATATAATAACTGATATAATAACTGATCTAATAACTGATATAATAACTGATCTAATAACTGATATAATAACTGATCTAATAACTGATCTAATAACTGTTCTAATAACTGATCTAATAACTGATCGAATAACTGATCTAATAACTGATCTAATAAATATCCAGACTGAGTATAAGTTTCTCGCTCTGACTTGTTCTGATGTCTAACTCTATTGGTCCTCAGTGATCAGCTGATGTCAGAGCTGCTGAGTCTTCTTCACTTCGGGCGGCGGTTGAAGAAGGCTTTGAACCGATTCAACCGCGGAGGACTGCTCATCGTTGTTGAGATCAGAACAGAGCTATGTTCCAACTCATCCTCCACCTCCACAGCCGCCTCCTCTTCCTCCACAGCCACCTCCTCTTCCTCCACAGCCACCTCCTCTTCTTCCACAGCCACCTCCACAGCCTCCTCCTTCCTCACCGGTCCCCCTTTAGGGAAGTAGACTGTGTGCACGGGGATGTTCGGGCGGCGGTTGAAGAAGGCTTTGAACCTATTCAACCGCGGAGAACTGATTTTCGTTGTTGAGACCAGAACAGAGCTATGTTCAAACTCATCCTCCGCCTCCACCTCCCAAAATCGTAGCTTCAGCGTCCGGTTCTCCTCTTGCAGGCGGGCGATCTCCAGATCATTCTTCTCTCTCTCATCATGGAGCTTTCTGTTGATCCTCAACAAACTGACGATCTCCACACCCTTGTAGTCAGAAAACGGTCCCTCCAGTTCTCTCAGATCCTGGTTCTCCTTTCTCAAGATGTCCATCTCTGCTTCGTGCTTCATCTGCGTCTTGAGGAGATTTCCATATGTCAGGTTCAGGTTCTCCAATTCCTCCTTCAAGGCGTCCCGCTCAATCTCCATATCAACCGTTACTTCCTCACAAGGTTCTTCAGGTTCTGTGAGATCCTGGTTCTCCTCGAGCAAAGCGTCCATCTCTCCCTCCTTTACTTCCTCACAAGGTTCTTCAGGTTCTGTGAGATCCTGGTTCTCCTCGAGCAAAGCGTCCATCTCTCCCTCCTTTACTTCCTCACAAGGTTCTTCAGGTTCTGTGAGATCCTGCTTCTCCTCGAGCAAAGCGTCCATCTCTCCCTCCTTTACTTCCTCACAAGGTTCTTCAGGTTCTGTGAGATCCTGCTTCTCCTCGAGCAAAGCGTCCATCTCTCCCTCCTTTACTTCCTCACAAGGTTCTTCAGGTTCTGTGAGATCCGGGTTCTCCTCGAGCAAAGCGTCCATCTCTCCCTCCTTTACTTCCTCACAAGGTTCTTCAGGTTCTGTGAGATCCGGGTTCTCCTCGAGCAAAGCTTCCATCTCTCTGTTGGTCTTAAGGCACCACTTGAGGAGCGTTAAATGTTTCCTGTTCATCTCCTCATTGGTTAAGACTCTCTTCTCCTCCTTCAGGACTTCCTTTTCCGTCTGAGAGGCCTGCTCCTGCATCTTCTCCTCCTTCAGGTCCTCCTCCTCCGTCTGAGAGGCCTGCTCCTGCATCTTCTCCTCCTTCAGGTCCTCCTCCTCCATCTGAGAGGCCTGCTCCTGCATCTTCTCCTCCTTCAGGTCCTCCTCCTCCGTCTGAGAGGCCTGCTCCTGCATCTTCTCCTCCTTCAGGTCCTCCTCCTCCGTCTGAGAGGCCTGCTCCTGCATCTTCTCCTCCTTCAGGTCCTCCTCCTCCGTCTGAGAGGCCTGCTCCTGCATCTTCTCCTCCTTCAGGTCCTCCTCCTCCGTCTGAGAGGCCTGCTCCTGCATCTTCTCCTCCTTCAGGTCCTCCTCCTCCGTCTGAAAGGCCTGCTCCTGCATCTTCTCCTCCTTCTTTCTTCTTAAACTCCTCTCCAGCTCCAGCTCCAGCTTCCCGTCCTGAACCTGTTTCTTCAGAAGCCGGATCATAAACTCATGCACTTTGCAGCCTTTTGGTTTCACTGGAGGCGGATCTTTCCTCAGAGGACGCTCTGAAGGACCCTCTGAATAACTGACCGCCAGCTGCTCCCTGTTGTCCTCCATCTCTATGAACGAGCTGCTGTTTCGCTAACGAATTGACTAAGTGTTGTTCACCCGTGAAGATGACCTGACCAAACTATACGTGCAAGTATCCTAATGTTCGCTGACCACAAACCCTGTTTCTGTGTTTCTGCTGCTCGAGCTGTGACGACCTGTCTCTCAGAGGTACCGGCAGGCTCTCGCAGACTCAGAGACCACAGCCAGCTGTGAGGTCACGATGAGGTCATCCGTCTGAAGGTCACGATGAGGTCATCCGGTTCCATCTCAGAGACCAAGGCCAGCGATGACGTCATCCGTCTGAAGGTTCCATTCCAGATAAGGAGTGATTGACAGCAGCTGACCGTGCTGTTGCCTGGCAACGCAGTTCTGTTCAAATCATATTAAGAAATGTAAACATCAATGAATAAATACTTTATTGATCCCAAACACACAGGAAGGTAAAATACTGAGCCAGGCCCGGTTCTACGGGGGTGCTTAGGCATGCATTGCACCCTCAGTTTAAAGTAGAGACACTACATACTGATATACACCTGAACATCAGCAGGAGAGGACTCTTTAAAGTAGAGACACTACATACTGATATACACCTGAACATCAGCAGGAGAGGACTCTTTAAAGTAGAGACACTACATACTGATATACACCTGAACATCAGCAGGAGAGGACTCTTTAAAGTAGAGACACTACATACTGATATACACCTGAACATCAGCAGGAGAGGACTCTTTAAAGTAGAGACACTACATACTGATATACACCTGAACACCAGCAGGAGAGGACTCTTTAAAGTAGAGACACTACACACTGATATACACCTGAACATCAGCAGGAGAGGACTCTTTAAAGTAGAGACACTACATACTGATATACACCTGAACATCAGCAGGAGAGTACTCTTTAAAGTAGAGACACTACATACTGATATACACCTGAACACCAGCAGGAGAGGACTCTTTAAAGTAGAGACACTACACACTGATATACACCTGAACATCAGCAGGAGAGGACTCTTTAAAGTAGAGACGCTACATACTGATATACACCTGAACATCAGCAGGAGAGGACTCTTTAAAGTAGAGACACTACATACTGATATACACCTGAACATCAGCAGGAGAGGACTCTTTAAAGTAGAGACGCTACATACTGATATACACCTGAACATCAGCAGGAGAGGACTCTTTAAAGTAGAGACACTACATACTGATATACACCTGAACATCAGCAGGAGAGGACTCTTTAAAGTAGAGACACTACATACTGATATACACCTGAACATCAGCAGGAGAGGACTCTTTAAAGTAGAGACACTACACACTGATATACACCTGAACATCAGCAGGAGAAGACTCTTTAAAGTAGAGACACTACATACTGATATACACCTGAGCATCAGCAGGAGAGGACTCTTTAAAGTAGAGACACTACATACTGATATACACCTGAACACCAGCAGGAGAGGACTCTTTAAAGTAGAGACACTACACACTGATATACACCTGAACATCAGCAGGAGAGGACTCTTTAAAGTAGAGACACTACATACTGATATACACCTGAACATCAGCAGGAGAGTACTCTTTAAAGTAGAGACACTACATACTGATATACACCTGAACACCAGCAGGAGAGGACTCTTTAAAGTAGAGACACTACACACTGATATACACCTGAACATCAGCAGGAGAGGACTCTTTAAAGTAGAGACGCTACATACTGATATACACCTGAACATCAGCAGGAGAGGACTCTTTAAAGTAGAGACACTACATACTGATATACACCTGAACATCAGCAGGAGAGGACTCTTTAAAGTAGAGACGCTACATACTGATATACACCTGAACATCAGCAGGAGAGGACTCTTTAAAGTAGAGACACTACATACTGATATACACCTGAACATCAGCAGGAGAGGACTCTTTAAAGTAGAGACACTACATACTGATATACACCTGAACATCAGCAGGAGAGGACTCTTTAAAGTAGAGACACTACACACTGATATACACCTGAACATCAGCAGGAGAAGACTCTTTAAAGTAGAGACACTACATACTGATATACACCTGTATTTCCGAGGACTCGCGCGCCTCTGCTTGACGCCGAGACGACCGGCCGCCCCCCCGACAGGCGCACGGACGCGAGGGCCCGCTCATCACTGCGCGCACGTCTGTGACCGCGGTTTTAATTATTATTAATGAAAGCGACTACACTTGTGGACCTGGGATCATGTGAGGCAGAGATATACAGTGTTGGGCAAGTTACTTCCAAAATGTAATATATTACATATGACTTATTACTGTCTTTTGAAAGTAATAAGTTACATTACAATATTACTGTCTCTGAAATGTAATGAGTTACTACTTTAGTTACTTTTTAGTTACTTTCACCAAAATAACCGCAAAAGAATGGCTAGGTATTTTAAATGCTAACATGTGGTTTAGTGCAGCTCATCATGCATCCAGTGAAGGGCGATGTGGTGTAGCATAACAGCTGTGTAGGCCCTTAAGGCGACTAACTACTTGTATTACACGGCTTGGTTGAATACTCGATTCTGATTGTAACTTCTTAACATGTGACGCGTTGTTAACACAGCAGTACAGACCGCTGTCAAGGACTCTAATGAAGGTGGCTAAGGAGGATCCAGAAAGAGAAAGGAAACGAGGTTAACAGACGGAGCGCTGGACGTCAGGTAAATCTCCAGGAGAAGGCAGACAGGAAGTGAACACTAACAGGACACGGAATGGGCTCTGTACTTTTATCATTTGACCAGCTCATCAAAGCACACGCGGAGCCGAGGTGGGTTTCAGACCACTCATTGCTCCAACAAAATAAACAATAACAAAAGTACTACACCACAAATACACAACGGCTTCACACAGCAAGTAGAACATAATTGCTTTACTGTGACTTCATGCTCGTGCACTTACCGACTGTTCGACATAAATATTGCATGTGTTACGGCTGCTGTGTGCCAGTTACCGATTATATTTTACAACATGCTTCCTCCCAGTCCGGTGATGAGCGTTGGGAGGCTGTAGCTGAACGTCTGAGGCATCATGGAGGACGGCTGCAGGCCTCTGCTGAGCTCCGAGCAGCAGACGGCAGAGAGCTATTCCCAGAGAGGCTCCACGGACTCCCTGGACTTCAGGGCTAAAAGGTAGAAACACGACACCGATCAATATCACAATATCACCAGCACTGCGCCTGCGTGATAATGCAGACACACACTGAGGGTCATGTTCAATACGAAAGAGGGGGTAGACTGAGAGCTATAATGACAGCTGTAATACCAGTCAACAGACACTGGGTTATATTTCATCATATACAGGATTTTTGGGCAACAATCTGTCACAAAAATGGTCTTTTGAGCTTGTGAAGTGTTTGTCTACCTATCAACAAAAGCATGTCACTGTCCAAATATAATATAATAAAATAAGCTTTGTTTGTATAGCACCTTTCATAAAAGAATTGCAGTTAAAATAGCATAGGATAGGCGTATAAAAAATAGATTTAGATTGATGGTACGACGATAAAATTGTGCGTTGAAGGAGGATAGTGCAAATATCAGTCTATGCATCTTAGACCCGATTCCAACTAAGCTGTTAAAGGAAGTTTATCCATTAATTAGCACTTCTTTATTAAATATTATGAATATGTCTTTATTATCAGGCTATGTTCCACAATCATTCAAAGTAGCAGTGATGAAACCTCTTCTTAAAAAGCACAACCTCGATCCAGAGGTTTTAGCCAACTGTAGACCTATTTCTAGGCAAGGCAAGTTTATTTATATAGCACCTTTCAACACGAGGCAATTCAAAGTGCTTTACAAAAAACGAAAGACGTTAAGAAAATGGCATTTAAAATCAGGAATTTAAAAGAAAAGATAATAAAATAAACATTAAAAGAAAAAATACATGGATAAAAGTTACAGTGCAGTCTAAGATATGAATAGTTCAATTAGAAGCAGCGGCAAAAAGAAAAGTCTTCTTGCTGGATTTGAAAGTAGTCAGAGTTGCAGCGGACCTGCAGGTTTCTGGGAGTTGGTTCCAGATGTTTGGAGCATAATAACTGAATGCTGCTTCTCCATGTTCAGTTCTGACTCTGGGGACAGGAAGCTGACCAGTCCCTGAAGACCTGAGAGATCTGGATGCTTCATAGTTTAGCAGGAGGTCAGTAATGTATGTTGGGCCTAAACCATTCAGTGCTTTATAAACCAGCAGCAGTATTTAGAAATCTATTCTTTGACACACAGGAAGCCAGTGTAAAGACTTCAGAGCAGGAGTGATCCACTTTCTTAGTGTCAGTGAGGACTCGAGCAGCGGCGTTCTGTATCAGCTGCAGCTTCCTAATAGATGTTTAGTGAGACCTGTGAAGACACCATTGCAGTAGTCCAGTCTACTGAAGATAAAGGCATGGACACGTGTCTCCAGATCCTGCTGTGACATTAGTCTTTAATCCTAGATATGTTCTTTAGGTGATAGCAGGCTGATTTAGTAACTGTTTTAATGTGACTGTTGAAACTCAGGTCAGAGTCCATGACTACACCTAGATGTCTGGCTCTATCTGTTGGTTTGAACATTGCAGACTGAAGCTCAGCGCTAACTTTTATACGTTCTGCCTTGGCTCCAAAAACCATTGCCTCAGTTTTATCTTTGTTTAATTGGAGAAAGTTCTGACGCATCCAGTCATTGGTTTGTTCAATGCACTTACTCAGTGTTTGAATTGGAGCATTGTCTCCTGGTGAAATTGTTACGTACATTTGTGTGTCATCTGCATAGCTATGGTAACTTATTTTGTTGTTCTTCATTATCTGAGCCAGTGGTAGCATGTAGACGTTAAAGAGAAGAGGCCCCAAGATGGAGCCTTGAGGTACCCCGTATGTCATATATGTTAACTCAGATGTGTATTTACCTATAGAAACAACGTTGTTTCTGTCCTTTAAGTAGGATTCAAACCAATTTAGAACTGTTTCCGAATGTCCCACCCAGTTTTCCAGTCGGTCTAATAATATGTTGTGTCAAACGCAGCTCTGAGATCTAATAATACTAACACTGAAGTTCTGCCACTGTCTGTGTTTAAGTGGTAGTCATTGAAGACCTTTACAAGAGCAGTCTCAGTCTTCTAATCTTCCGTTCCTCTCAAACATTATTGAGAAAGCGGTCACAAAACAGTTGTGTGATTACTTAAAAAACAATGATTTATTTGAAGATGTTCAGTCTGGCTTTAGAACACATGATAGCACAGAGACAGCTCTGGTTAAAGTCACAAATGACTTTCTAATAGCCGCAGACAAGGCACTTGTCTCTATTCTTGTCTTGCTCGACCTCAGTGCTGCATTTGATGCTATCGACTATAGAGACTTCATTTATTAACAGAGACACATAAGGGCTTCTTCCGTTTGCAACAATCATTCAAGACGCAGGACCCTCGGGAGAGGAGACCACGAAGCTCTTGAAAGAGGCGGAGGTTTAATTCAGAAATACTCTTTCAAAAGTTCTTTGCTTCCCCATATTCAGTCTTTTTCTGCAGGCGTGGACCGAGAGTCTGCCTGCGGAGGATTTTCACCGTCCCTCGATATATATTTGTATTATTTAAGACATTTCAGTCCGGTCACTGTGTCCGATTCTTTGTCTCGTAAATGTTTATATCAAATATGGAAAAATCATAATACAAGTGACTGTATCCTTTTATACATGTGGCATGTGTTGCACCTGAAATGTATTCGGTAGTGATTAAAATGAATAAACCATCACCAGGCTTTTTCAAAAGACTCGGCGTCAGGTGTGATTAATGGGAGATGAAATGTGTGGATGAATGTGTGGGAAAAGAAGAGTTTTTAGATCATCTGAATTTATTTTAACACTGATTTTGATTCTTCACATGGAGTTCACAGCAGGAGGAGTGTTTTAAGGGGGAAACATGGAAAGTTCACATTTAGAGATCATTTATCAACTGTAAAGTGGTTTTCTCTGTAGAAATGTCTTTAAATGCCATTTCCAGCCTCTTAAACAGGTAGATGTGTTGCTTTTACATCACATTAAAGTACATTTATTTGGGATTTAGACAGAACGAGACTTGTAACATTGTAACATTAAAACAGGAAATATCACAGTATAATATTATTATGAGTTTAAATGATTCGTGAACAATTGTTTAAAAGCTTTTAAAAACATTTCTTATTATCTTTTTAAACAATTAACAAACTGTTGGTTCCTTAAACCCACTACCCTTTAATACTGAATAGTAGCAAATGCATTCTGTTTGAAACTGAACATGTAATACTGCTATTTACTCAACTAGGCCTGCGAGGGAACAGTTAAAGACTTAAAAGCCTTTAGGACTAGCTAATTTTAGAATGTGTGATGAGTTTTTAAAAGGTTCCCAAATCAAAATGTACATTGGATTGATGAGACTTCACAGGACTCTCACTGTGTTGGAGCTGGAAGCTAGCAGCTAACAGCTTAACATTAAGACACCAAACATGTCTAACAGCTAACGGTGTTAACAGCCAGGGGGCTGACGGCTAACACTGCTAGCAGCGAACTAACGGGGCTAGCAGCTAACGGGGCTAGCAGCTAATAGCTAATGGTGCTGACAGCTAACACTGCTAGCAGCGAACTAACGGGGCTAGCAGCTAACGGTGCTAACAGCTAATAGCTAATGGTGCTGACAGCTAACAGTGCTAGCAGCGAACTAACGGGGCTAGCAGCTAACACTACTAGCAGCGAACTAACGGGGCTAGCAGCTAACAGTGCTAGCAGCTAATAGCTAATGGTGCTGACAGCTAACAGTGCTAGCCGTTAGGGTGCAAGCATTTAGTGATGTTATGTATTGCGCCGAGGCTTCGAAGCGTGTGTCGAGTAATCCCCAAATAGGAAGGAACATGTCATAATAAATAGATACAAGTGTGGTGACCACCTATTTAACCACTGGGTCATAATTCAAACCTGGAACTACAGTTGCGGTTATTGTTCCCACACGGACATGTTATGGGTTACCTATAAATAGGTGTGCCCTCTTGCCTCTGTCTCTTGTCGACCCGGGCTGCGACCCGACAACATGTCCTTTGCAGCTTGTGATTAAAGTTCCCTTTTGTACCTTCGATGCACCGCCTCTGACTCCATATCTCTCGGCACTACACTGGTGACCCTGACAAGTCTCGAGAAGTTTCCGGGACAGACCCGAACACGGCAAAAGGAACTCATGTTTCTTTCTCGAAATGCCGGGGATTTTTGTAATCGTCCGTGGCTGCCACCGGCACGCGGACTGAGGCTCGGTGCGCGCCCCGCAGAAGAGCTGCGGATGTTGCTCGCCGTTCCTGCATCGGCTTTCCAACCAGCAGGGGGACGATGCACGACGACCAGCAAACCGATTGCTACCTCGTGGGCTTGTTTCTTCGGGGCGTGCGGCTGCGCGGGCTGACGACGACTAGCGGCTAACCACGAGGGGCTAACGACGGCTAGCAGCTACCGACGGCTAACAACGACAGCTAACAGCCAGAGTTGGGTGTAACGCGTTACTTTGTAACGCGTTACTGTAATAATATTACTTTGTCGGTAACGGAGTAGTGTAACGCGCTACTTTTATAATCCAGTAATCACACTACAGTTACTAACATCGCCCCGACACGCGTTACTTCGTTACTTTCTAAAATCAGTCATAATCAAACCTCAACAAACACCTGCAAAGAACACATGCTAGGTGAAGCTAACGCACATAGCTGTTGTTTATTTATATCACACACACACACACACACACACACACACACACACACACACACACACACACACACACACACACACACACGTAGTTCTTCTTCTCTGTTTTCCGGTTGTTGCTTGTTTTGAATGACGAATACACACTACCGCCGCCTGCTGGTAAGGAGAGTTATTGCCACTCACGCATGCGCAGTTCGTACGTGCTCGGCTGAAGTCTGGCTCCAGTGCAACACATGGCCAACACGCAGGAGAACACGCTGACGCAACAGCGTGAGCAGAGATAGACTGCGCAAAATATACAGATAGCAGGAGACAGAGGACAGCCACGGTCAGATAGCAGGAGACAGAGGACAGCCACGGTCAGATAGCAGGAGACAGAGGACAGCCACGGTCAGATAGCAGGAGACAGAGGACAGCCACGGTCAGATAGCAGGAGACAGAGGACAGCCACGGTCAGATAGCAGGAGACAGAGGACAGCCACGGTCAGATAGCAGGAGACAGAGGACAGCCACGGTCAGATAGCAGGAGACAGAGGACAGCCACGGTCAGATAGGAAAACATTCAGGAGCTATCTGGATCAGTCTTATGCGACAATGGAAACTGAACTAAAGAGAACATTTGAAACTTTAGCAGTCTGCGTGATCTGCCTGTAGGGAGGGGCGGGCCGGCCCTGCGAGTAAAGTAACGAGTAAAGTAACGAGTAAAGTAACGAGTAAAGTAACGAGTAAAGTAACGAATTACTTTATGTAGATAGTAACGAAGTAGTGTAATATATTACTTTTTTTTAAAGTAATATGTAATATGTAATATATTACTTTTTTTTAGTAACGACCCCATCTCTGCTAACAGCTAACAACGGCTAACAGCTAACGACAACTAGCAGCGGCAGCTAACGGCTAGCAACTAACGACGTGTTGACATCTGACTGTTAACAATTTTTTTTCCGGTGCCGGAGAGGAGGTTCGACCAGCCGGTCGGCCTCATGTGGACACTCTCATTTTTTTCACCACCTCGACGGCGGTTCCAGATGCCACTCACGGTATCATCGACGCCTGGGTGGCGCAATCCTGGACCCCCTCTCGCCTCGACAGTTCCGGACGTCGCCCATGCTCCATCGGCCCATGGGTGGCGCGCTCCGGAGCCAGTCTGGCCTCTCCTGCTTCCCGGTGATGCCTCAGCACCTGCTGAGGACTTCATGCCCGCCGCCGCGGCACGTCTGCCTGCGGCCGGGTTGTGCTCCTTCCTCCCGGGGGGACTGCTCCTCTCTTCCGGGGATACCTCGACGCCTGCCGAGGACTTCATGCCCGCCGCCGTTGTGCGTCTGCCTGCGGCCGGGTTGCCCTCTCTTCCGGGGATACCTCGACGCCTGCCGAGGACTTCATGCCCGCCGCCGTTGTGCGTCTGCCTGCGGCCGGGTTGCCCTCTCTTCCGGGGATACTTCGACGCCTGCCGAGGACTTCATGCCCGCCGCCGTTGTGCGTCTGCCTGCGGGCGGGTTGCCCTCTTTCCTGCTGGGTTCTCCGCAACACCTAGTGCGGCCCCCTTACGACGGCCCGCCCTCGGTGTGGGTGCCCTCGCCCTCGTTAGGGCCCCTGCCCTCTCCTGCGGCCCCCTTTCGTGGCCCGTTCCATGGCCCGGTCCTCACCTGCGGCCCCACCCTCCTCGGCCCTTGTGGTGCTTCCTCCACGGACGTGGGGGTATATATTTTTTTTGCCATGTTTGAATTCTGGGGGGGCTTGTGTGGTGACCACCTATTTAACCACTGGGTCATAATTCAAACCTGGAACTACAGTTGCGGTTATTGTTCCCACACGGACATGTTATGGGTTACCTATAAATAGGTGTGCCCTCTTGCCTCTCTCTCTTGTCGACCCGGGCTGCGACCCGACAACATGTCCTTTGCAGCTTGTGATTAAAGTTCCCTTTTGTACCTTCGATGCACTGCCTCTGACTCCATATCTCTCGGCACTACACAAGCATAAATAAATGTAGGAATAAAAACATCAATAAATACAGGAATACATATCTTACAGTGTTTTCAAGGAGATTCAGCGTGTGTGCTGCGGCTCAGCTAGAAAGCAGTTGACTCCTGACCGCAGGGTTCCTGGTTCAACGACTGAACAATACGTATTTTTTGTTGTTTACAAAAACTACAGCTAAATGAGATAATGTAGTTAATAAATGTATTCTTTGATATGGTTTAGCCTTTCTCAGGCTACAACAAGTTTATGAATATTATTAAGGAATACAAATCCCTCTTTGCAATGTTTACCAGCCTCCTTAGGCTTTTCAATCACAATATTCAACTGGAATCAATAAAATATTGTTAACATGAAAATAGGATTTAATGTTCGTTGTTTAGAGTTATTCTAAGGCTTTACTCATTGGGAACTCGGTATGAGAAACAGCACACTGTTGAGATGTCCAATCTGCCTGTTTTACACACTTTGACCAGCAGGGGGTTTGTGTTCAAATGAAGCCCATGATGAAGCCTCATGAGATGAACCCTTTTGCGAACCAATTGGCTGGAAAGCTTCAAAGCTTCATAAGGCTTCATCTCGCCATCACTAGTTAACAGCCAGGGGGCTGACAGCTAACACTGCTAGCAGCGAACTAACGGGGCTAGCAGCTAACGGTGCTAGCAGCTAACGGTGTTAACAGCCAGGGGGCTGACAGCTAACACTGCTAGCAGCGAACTAACGGGACTAACAGCTAACAGTGCTAGCAGCTAATAGCTAGTGATGTTATGTATTGCGCCGAGGCTTCGGAGCGTGTGTCGAGTAATCCACGAAGCTTTTTGTGAAGCATGTACCGAGGCTTGTATCGTTTTGGGCCAGTGACGTCACCGATGACAAACGAAGCCTCGCTGCCTGTCGATACCACGTGACTGCTTCACGAAGCGATTCAGATCGGTTGAACCGTTGAACCACAACGCTCATAATACCCATGGATGTATAATAAGAACATATTACCCCTCCTGTACCCGGGCCCGGGGACACGATGGAATCAAGAGAGCTCAGACCCTCACTCATATAGAGGTCGGAACATGTCATAAGTATAGGCTACATCAGGGGTACTCAAATACAAATCTTAAAGGTCCAAAATAAATGTTTCAAAAAAAAAAAGTGTAAGTTGTGGTTCGGTCCGGATCAGGACCGGAGTCCGGACTTTGAGGATGCCTGGGCTACATAGATACAAGCATAAATAAATGTAGGGGGAAAACCATGAATGAATAAATACAGGAATACATATGTTAGTGTGTTCAGGGAGATTCAGCGTGTGAGCTGCGGCTCAGCTGGACAGCAGTTGACTCACGATCGCAGGGTTCCTGGTTCAACGACTCGTCAATGCGTCTTTGTTGTTGTTTATAAAAGCTACTGCTAAATGAGATAATGTAGTTAATAAATGTATTCTTTGATATGCTTTAACCGCCTTTATCAGGCTACAACATGGTTACGTTTATGAATATTAGTAAGGAATACAAATCCCTCTTTGCAATGTTTACCAGCCTCCTTAGGCTTTTCAATCACAATATTCAACTGGAATCAATAAAATATTGTTAACATGAAAATATGATTTAATGTTCGTTGTTTAGAGTTATGTAGCGGCTCACGGTTCTAACAGTGCTAAAAGCCAAGACACTCATGTACAGTAGGTGGCGGTATGCACCTTTTAAGTTGTTTGCAATCCACCAAAAACGAGAGAAGAAGAAGATGCACCTTTAAAGTTCTTTGCAATCCGCCAAAAACCGAGAGACGAAGGCGAAGACGAAGTGAGTGGATTAAACACCTACAGAGGTTTCATTAAGTGTATTTACACCTGTTAGCTTAGCTTACAGTTCATCACGAATCAGAAGTTATCTTATTCAACACAACAGCTGTACTCTTGGAAGAAAGAAACTCACAACAAAACTTAAAATGTGCGCCAAAAATAGTCTCAAATTATCTTTAAATAAAGCCTAAAAGCCATCGGCTAACAGCTAAAGTCTACAAGCTATCGGCTAACAGCTAAAGTCTACAAGCTATCGGCTAACAGCTAAAGTCTACAAGCTATCGGCTAACAGCTAAAGTCTACAAGCTATCGGCTAACAGCTAACGGCTACAAGCTATCGGCTAACAGCTAACGGCTACAAGCTATCGGCTAACAGCTAACGGCTACAAGCTATCGGCTAACAGCTACAGTTATTATTCCAGTTCGGCTCTGGGGAGTAACAGTTGATCTGTAATGCTCAGCTGACTTTGTTAGTTATTTATTACACCAGTTGTCTTTAAGACGGTTTGAGTTGTTGTGTTGGTGCTCTTTACCATACGTATGGTTTTAAATATATGCTAACCAGCTTATTAGCATCGCCATTCATCACCGTGACGTAGCATTTTTCCCATTGAAATGAATGGGGTTCTTCAGTTAGCAGCTAACGCTAAGCGGCGGTTTAGCTCATTAGATAAATAGTTACACTTCATTTAAATAATGATTTATCTTAAACTGGGAAATGATTGTGTCCCAGCAGAAGTGTTTTCAGGCATTACACGAGTTAAACATATTTAAAAGATGCAATAAGATAATAAAATGAAGCATTAGCAGCAAGGACACAGGACACATATCACTAGAGTATCTAAAGAATACACAATATACAGAAAATACTGTATACATGGAGTACATTAAACAGTCTCACTAGCTAATGTTTGCTTTCTGTGTTAACTTGGTGATAGTTAATGACACAGGTAGCGTTATAACCCTGGTTCAAACAACCATTAATGTCACTTTCTATGTGAATAAAGTCATTTTAATGAAATAAAAGTGAACAAACTGAGCTGTAAGTTGCTACACAGATTATGATGAATTACATCTAAATATTTGTATTATATTAATAATAATAACTCTTTATAGTAATGGTTAAAGTCATTTGCATGTAGCGTTTATAACTATCTGACCTTTCTCTCATGTTCTCCTCTGCTTAGCACATCGACTAAATGGATCCATGGAAGAAGAGAGAGGCCCCTGGAGCTCAGGTCAGTGCGCACTTCATCACGATATATTCCTAATGTCAGCGTTTCCGCCAGGCGGGCGTCTTGTATATGCTCCGACCGTCCTCACTCACAACAACGGCCTCCAGACATAAATAAAGCAGCGACTGTGTTCTCCATGACACAGGCAGTCTGTGGTTTGTACTTGTTTAACTTCTGTCTAGTTTCTGAGCAGACATGAGGAGCTGAGAGCTCTGAGTGCTAACAGCTAACGGCTGGTTTTGTGTTTCGCATTGAAGATGACGTCACGGCTCCGCCTACACTGCGTTACTATAGTTACCGCCCCAGTTCCTAAACTGCAATGGAAACGCAGCATAAAGTGAGCCCGAGTAGGAATACTCTGTTTCAGTAAAAGTCCCTCAATCTAAATATAGTGAAAGACAGTGAAAGTAGTCGTTGTGCAGATTGGTCCATTTCAGAATAATATATATGATATGTTTTATAATGATTGATCATGAAAGTGTTCTCAGAGCTGGTGGAGGTGCAGCTAGTCTGAAGTACTTTGTAGACTGCAGGGTAGCTGGTGAAGGTGCAGCTAGTCTGAAGTACTTTGTAGACTGCAGGGTAGCTGGTGAAGGTGCAGCTAGTCTGAAGTACTTTGTAGACTGCAGGGTAGCTGGTGGAGGTGCAGCTAGTCTGAAGTACTTTGTAGACTGCAGGGTAGCTGGTGAAGGAGCAGCTAGTCTGAAGTACTTTGTAGACTGCAGGGTAGCTGGTGGAGGTGCAGCTAGTCTGAAGTACTTTGTAGACTGCAGGGTAGCTGGTGAAGGAGCAGCTAGTCTGAAGTACTTTGTAGACTGCAGGGTAGCTGGTGGAGGTGCAGCTAGTCTGAAGTACTTTGTAGACTGCAGGGTAGCTGGTGGATTCACTCCAGGTGGAACTAAAGTCTGATTCAACACTTGGTTATATTTCACATCCTTCATCTGAGAAGTAACTAAAGGGATTAAAAACATCTTTGATAGATTCTAAGAACTTTCTTCACTCTTAACCTCAAAGGTTGAGGAGTGGAGGCCCTGAATATTCCAACAGCTTATATGAAATTAACGCATCTCTTTTTCCAAGAACAATCCAAATGAACCTGTATAGTGAGACGAATATATTACAAACAAACACTAATATTACTATTGTACTGATTACTACGATAACATATAAATGTAATGTCTTAGCTGGACAGAAGTCGGGTGTGCAGCTTCATCCTGATGTCTCCCAGTTCAGAGGTAGCAGGGGGAGGGAGGGTGCAGCTTCATCCTGATGTCTCCCAGTTCAGAGGTAGCAGGGGGAGGGAGGGTGCAGCTTCATCCTGATGTCTCCCAGTTCAGAGGTAGCAGGGGGAGGGAGGGTGCAGCTTCATCCTGATGTCTCCCAGTTCAGAGGTAGCAGGGGGAGGGAGGGTGCAGCTTCATCCTGATGTCTCCCAGTTCAGAGGTAGCAGGGGGAGGGAGGGTGCAGCTTCATCCTGATGTCTCCCAGTTCAGAGGTAGCAGGGGGAGGGAGGGTGCAGCTTCATCCTGATGTCTCCCAGTTCAGAGGTAGCAGGGGGAGGGAGGGTGCAGCTTCATCCTGATGTCTCCCAGTTCAGAGGGAGCAGGGGGAGGGAGGGTGCAGCTTCATCCTGATGTCTCCCAGTTCAGAGGGAGCAGGGGGAGGGAGGGTGCAGCTTCATCCTGATGTCTCCCAGTTCAGAGGTAGCAGGGGGAGCGTGCTCCACTAGCACCCGGATTTAAGGCGCTGTTATTGAGAGGTGGAGGAGAGTCCTCTCCTGTAGACTGAGAGGCTGATAGCTACAGCTCAGTGAGGGGAAGGACTCTTGAGAGGTGGAGGAGAGTCCTCTCCTGTAGACTGAGAGGCTGATAGCTACAGCTCAGTGAGGTGAAGGACTCTTGAGGGGTGGAGGAGAGTCCTCTCCTGTAGACTGAGAGGCTGATAGCTACAGCTCAGTGAGGGGAAGGACTCTTGAGAGGTGGAGAGTTTTTATCACTTAAAATGTCAAAAGATGTATGTCACCTGTACGATCAGCCAGCAGCAGAAGATGTAAATGGTGCTAGGTACAAGGCTTTCTGTATGGCATCATCGGCCTTGCCAGAATGAAGCATCCCCCCTGATGCCCTCCATCAGCACTGCAAAAGGGCAAATGACCAGGCAGCAATAACGAGGTCCTGTCTCAAAAGAGAAATGGATGCTCCCTCGCCTGCTGGATATGGTTGGGAAATAGAGGATGGAACTCACACGTCTCCTGGATGACAAGAAGCCCTGCCCCTGACGGCGTGTTGCATGTGATGCACTGCAGCTGCAAAGAGTCTGCCTGTGAGGAAGGCAGGTGTTCGTGCTTCTCTGCAGGACTCTGTTGCACAGACTTTTGTCGTTGCTCAAATTGTGCAAATAAAAAAGAAACGGAGGAAGAGAACGATGACTGCCCTGACACTGACAGCGAGGAATAGGAATCAAAGAGCCTTCTTTCCACCTTTCTTAAGCTCTTTTCTGTTCTTTTGGAAGTGCTTTACAAAAAATGAAAGACATTAAGAAAATGGCATTTAAAATCAGTCATTAAAAAGAAAAGCTAATAAAATAAACATTAAAAGAAGAAATACATGGATAAAAGTTACAGTGCAGTCTAAGATGTGAATAGTTCAATTAGAAGCAGCGACAAAAAGAAAAGTCTTCAGCCTGGAAGTACTGCTTTCTATTGATCTAAATTACTTAACGTAACAAGTTCACCTTCTTCTTGGACGCAGCTATTTATGAAATCCAGTCATTTTAAGAGTGCCTTTAACGTGGGTAACAACAGACAGACAGAAAGTCCTCAGTCTAATGGAATCATCCACGAGCTCAGCCAATGAACCTCGCGATGCGAACATGGTAGTCCAGGAATGATAGTTTGATACATTTGAGTTTGATATACTTTATTAATCCCCGTGGGGAAATAGTTTGTAGCTGGAGTTGGCTGATAAACGCTGCTAGTCAATGTTGATTGGATGGTCCACTCTGTTCCCAGAGAGTAACCCTCTCACAAACACCGCGTATATAACGCAAATACCTCGGACTTAGTGATGTATTCAGACATATGACAAAACATGACAAAGAACAAGCATACAGCACTGCTTAGAATCCATTTGGTCTGGTTTAGCGCAACCACGTAGGCGGCCATCTTTCACTTCTGTTGACAATATGCAGCTTCCCAATTGGTGGAGCAGGATCACGTGACGAACCGTGGCACTACTTTGGACCAAGATATTATTACGCTTTGAAGGGACTAGTTCAGCCAATAATTACGTGCCTAGAAGAATTGGCAGGAATTTTAGCGACAAACTTTTTTTTGGTGGATAAGCATGACTCGTTCTTTTTTATGAACTAAAGATCGTGGAGTTCCACTTCTGTGGAGCGGGATCTCTTTCCTAGAGGACTTTTCGAGGTTCGCCTTGCGGCCTATATGTACAGGTCTCTCTCTCTCTCCCTCTCTCTCTCTCTCTCTCTCTCTCTCTCTCTCTCTCTCTCTCTCTCTCTCTCTGAACCTCCCTTCACTATGTACAGGTCTCTCTCTCTCTCCCTCTCTCTCTCTCTCTCTCTCTCTCTCTCTGAACCTCCCGTTCACTACCTCCCGTTCACTATGTCCAGGTCTCTCTCTCTCTCTCTCTCTCTGAACCTCCCGTTCACTATGTCCAGGTCTCTCTCTCTCTCTCTGAACCTCCCGTTCACTATGTCCAGGTCTCTCTCTCTCTCTCTGAACCTCCCGTTCACTATGTACAGGCCTAAGGCCCGACAGAGATGCACTATCTCTTTGCCATTCTGATTGATTTCAGAGTCAAGGCTGTTCCGATGGCTGACGGTTGGTGTGGTGAACATGGGGGGGGCTCACCAAATACATGGTGGCTGCCCTGTGGGTCTATGACATCAGGTTCAATTCCTGTGCGTCCGTTCAGATCTCCAGTTAGAAGCACATTTCCCTGGGCCTGAAAATAGGCTATTTCTGAATGGAGAGTTTCAAAAATGTCTTCTTCAAAATAAGGAGAATCGACTGGGGGAATATAAATAGCACACACGTATAGATTCCTGTCAGTTATGCCCAGGGTTTGATCTAACCTTAGCCACATGTGGGATTTACCTTGTTTCACTACTGAGATCTGACGGCAAAGATCTCCTTCATACCACACCAAGATCCCCCCCGATGTTCTGCCCTGCGTATGTCTTTGATTTTATAGAGGGCACCATGACTTCATTATAACCTGGAGGACAGTGAGTGAGCAGATCATTTTTACACCATGTTTCTGTTCATATAGTTGGATCAACATCTTTGATAGATTCCAAGAACTTTTTTGGAGTGGAGTCCCTGAATATTCAGCTTATATGTTTTCCAAAAACAATCAAAATGAACCTGTATAGTGAGACAAATATATATAATTATTTATTTTTTTCACTAATATTACTATTGTACTGATTACTACGATAACATATTACATTACATCACATTTAGTTGACGCTTTTATCCAAAGTAACTTACAATAAGTGCATTCGACCAGGAAGACACAACCTTGAAGAAAACAGAATCATAAAGTACATCAGGTTTCATAGAGCCAAACATTTCAAGTGCTACTCAACTGGCTTTAGATAAGCCAGTCCTTTGTTAGTATAGAAGTGCTTTGTTAGCAGTTCTATCGCTCGAGGTGGAGTCGAAAGAGATGAGTTTTCTGCCGAAAATGCTGCCCCACAATGCATTGCAGCCGCAGCATTTGCCGTCACAACAGTCGGTCGTTCACGGAAACAACCGATTATGACCCAGAAATGATATCATGAAAGTTACGGTGCTTATTAAGCATTTTTAAACGTAGGTGGTAAGTTGCCAAAGTGCTTTGTTCTGAACGTTCATCAGTATTATAATCAAAGAGAGAAATATGAACGTTAGTTTTTACTGAAATGATCAAATAAAGTCAACATCTCAGTCTTTACTGAGCTGTGTGGGGCTTCCAAACAGAATAGAGAACCTGCCTCACAGACTTAATCAGACGCTTAAGAGGTTACAAGACAGTGGTTATGAAAACTAGAGTTTTATTTTCCACATTAACAACAATGGAGAGTGCGGCTCTGAAATCATAAAACAGATATAGATATATACAGTAATAGGGGGAATAATTGGGCAGTTCTGTGTGTGTGTGTGTGGTTAAAACGTAGCAGCCTGCGGTCGCTCGTTAGCTGTTCTAATGAGGGTAAACACAGTGAAGGCACGGCTCTTTGCAGCTGGTGCTGCTCTTCTCAGATTCTGCTGAGTCACACGTTACTGCCTCCTGGCGCCGCAGAGATTTCATGACGTGAAGGAGGTTTTCTTCTATAAAGCAGCTGTGGGCAGCAGATACTGTGAGAGTCACAGACATGAATACATAGGTCAAGGCAAGACTGGTTCACAGACCCTCCTGTTTTGCCGATCCGGTGCTGGAACAAATAACTACACCCCGAGTCCGAGTTTGCAATATATCTCAAATAATGTATGTATTTCCCCACATAAACATAACAGTCTGCAATGAAACTGCTGTCTCCTGTGCGCTCCACTTCCTACTTTCTCCTGCGAACGAGTACAGTACAGACTACTGCAACTCCCTCCTGGCTGGTCTACCTACATGTGCCATCTGACCTCTGCAGCTCATCCAGAATGCAGCGGCTCGTCTGGTCTTCAACCTTCCTAAATTCTCCCACCCCACGCCGCTCCTCCGCTCCCTCCACTGGCTTCCGGTAACTGCTAGAATCCACTTCAAGACCCTGGTGCTTGCGTACCATGCTGCGAATGGATCTGGCCCTTCCTACATCCAGGACATGGTTAAACCGTACACCCCAGCACGTGCACTCCGCTCTGCATCAACCAAACGGCTCGCTGCACCCTCACTGCGAGGGGGACCCAAGTTCCCATCAGCAGAAACACGTGGGTTTGCTATCCTGGCTCCAAGATGGTGGAATGAGCTCCCATTGACATAAGGACAGCAGAAAGCTCACACACCTTCCAGACTGAAAACTCATCTCTTTCGACTCCACTTCGAGCGATAGAACTACTAACAAAGCACTTGTATACTAATAAAGGACTGGCTTACCTAAAGCCAGTTGAGTAGCACCTGAAATGTTTGTCTCTATGAAACCTGATGTACTTTATGATTCTGTTTTCTTCAAGTTTGTATTTTGTTGGTCGAACGCATTTATTGTAAGTCGCTTTGGATAAAAGCGTCAGCTAAATGTAATGTAATGTATTTATGCTTTTTAGATTAACTTTCTCTCTTTCTCTGTCTGTCTGTTCTAGAAACCGAAAGGAAAAGAGAGATGTCACAGCTGTCAGCAATGTGACAAATCCTTCACAAGATCTGGAACTTTAAAGCGCCACCTGCTTATTCACACAGGAGAAAAACCGTTCAGCTGTGAAGAGTGTGGGACAACTTTCGCTCGCTCAGGTGATCTCAAATCACATCAACGTATTCATACAGGAGAAAAACCGTTCAGCTGTGAAGAGTGTGGGAAAACGTTCGCTCAATCAGGTGCTCTCAAATCACATCACCGTATTCATACAGGAGAAAAACCTTACAGCTGTGAAGAGTGTGGGAAAACTTTCGCTAGATCAGATGCTCTCATATCACATCACCGTATTCATACAGGAGAAAAAACCGTTCAGCTGTGAAGAGTGTGGCACAACTTTCACTACATCAGGTGCTCTCATATCACATCACCGTATTCATACAGGAGAAAAACCTTACAGCTGTGAAGAGTGTGGGAAAACTTTCGCTCACTCAGGTCATCTCAAATCACATCAACGCATTCACGCAGGAGAAAAACCATAGTGGTGTGAAGAGTGTGGGAAAACTTTTTCTCAAAGTATTCACCTTTAAAGTCCACGAGCGAATGCACACTGCATTGTTTTGAAGAACTATGAGAGGCAAGCCAGCTATTTCCTCCTCCTGATGTCCTGAGAGCTGGAGTTATATTTTAAAAGTCTTTCTGCATTGAAGTCTGACTAACAATTGTTTATGTTCTAACCAGCGTTCACACTATGCCAACACGAGGCCACAGAGATGTTGCTTCTCCTGATTTAATTCATGTTTGTAATGGTTCCTGATCTATAAAGAAATGTTATACTACCATTCTTGTTATTCCTTTTTTTAAATATTATATCTCAATTGCTAGCCCCGATAAATTACTGCAGGATCTGGGGTATTTGAAATGTACAAGGTCATATCTCCACAATGCACTCGGACTGGAAGCTCACACTTGAACCGTGTAGTGACCACGATATCCATTTGTTTTGTGTCCTTAAAATATAGAAATGTCCAGATGCGATTGAAAAGTAAGGCAAAAATAAATAAACGTTTTTAAACAAACTATTTGTCATATAAACTGATACTTCAATGTTAAAGGCACAAGAACCAAGCTGTGACGCTCCCAACCAGCAAGGTCTAAAAACTGTTTTCTTCAGTCAGCCGCACCAGTAGGCTGCAGCACCTCTCCTTTTATGCTGCAGCACCTCGACCTGCAGGAGTAACGCACTCAAATTAAATAATATACACCACAGAATCTCAGGTTATGTACTCTAAAAAGATAAAATAATATAATCTAAGGAAATGTCTCCTACATAACCGGCCTCTAATTGTATTTTGGAGTACCACAAAAACAATTATCAAATATACATTTATATAGACATTTTTATTCATTGGGATAAACCCCTTGAGATGCATCATCTCGTTTTCAAGCGGGTCCCGACAATAGCAACAACTTACAGACATAAGCTAAAAGACAAAATGCAAAACATGACACACAAGACAAACCACACACAGTCTGTTAAGTAAAATACAAGCAATGCACACAATCATTACAATTTGAGACAATCAAGCAAATCCGTTTAATCAATATCAGTTATAACAAGTGCAGCCCAGCTGAACGTGAGATAACAATGTTTAAATAAACCCAATGATGCAAGAGATCTAATGGCAGCAGGTAAAGTATTCCAGTCAGTTGGGGCTTTGAACATGAACGCTCTTCTCCCAATCAATTTGTTTGCAGAGGGGACAGAAATAAATCTGAACAGAATGTCTAACTTGATGATTTGGTGAGTAGGGTACAAAATACTGCTTTAACTAAGGGGGATAGTTAAGATAAATGCATTTAAATATCAGCTGGAGCCAATGCGTGTGTGTTCTTACATTTTAAAGAAGGCCATTTAAGTTGGTTATACATTGTGCAGTGATGTGTACGAAAAGGACAACCAAGAACAAATCTGCATAGTCTGTTGTAGGCTATGTTGAGTGGAGCAAGATCTGATTGTATGTGCATTTTGGTAGACAACATCACAATAGTCCATAATCGGAAGAATAAGTTGAGAAGCAATTCTCTTTCGGACACTGAGCGTAAAATAATTGCGAGAGCGGTGTAAAACACCGATTCCGTAATTGACTTTTTGTATTACATGCTTTATATGTAGTTTAAATGAAAGTTCAGAGTCTAGCCATACACCGAGATATTTAAAGCTATCAACTTTATGCAGAGAAGTGCCATCCTTACATGTTATTACTACATTAGGTTTGGATTTGAGCTTCTGCCTGGTACCAAAGACCATGGTATAAGATTTTCTTTTGTTAAGCAGTAGTTTATTGTGTGATAGCCAGTCCTGTAAGATATTAAAATCCGATTGAAGAGAGATCTGAATTTGTGAAAAATCAGATTTGGATGTATATATGACCGTGTCATCAGCATAAAGGTGAGTACAACAATTAATCAGACAAGAAGATAAATCATTTATGTAAATAGAGAACAGAAGTGGGCCCAGAGTTGATCCTTGGGGTACACCCTTTTGTTGGATCAACCGGTCAGACTGTTTTCCATTATCAACCACACATTGCTTTCTACTGTGAAGGTACGAGTTAAACCATAACACTATTATTAGAAAGGCCAATGCCGTGAAGTTTATCCAAGAGCAGATATCCATCCATCTTCTCCCGCTTATCCGTGGTCGGGTCGCGGGGGTAGCAGTTCCAGCAGAGAGCCCCAAACTTTCTTTTCCCTGGCGACATCAACCAGCTGGTATCTGTGTTGATGATCTGTAATATCACAGTGTTACGTTGATTTGTTTGTCCTTCTCGGACCATGCACTACGCATTTCCGTGGTTTTGTGTGAGAAAAGAAAGCAACCAATCAGATCTCGTTCTGGGTCTCTGGGTAGAACATCCTTCACCAAGGTATTCTACATCCTTGATCGAATGCCCTGGCCGTTGCACTGAATGAGAGCGTACGTTTGGACTGACAGTTTGATCAACCAATCACATATTGATTTGTAGCCAATGGGCGTGTTCTTCCAGAGTTCCCCTCGTTCCAGGTGCTCTAGAGGCCCGCTAGTTCTCTGGCTCGAGGCAGAGGATCTAGATGAATGCGACGAAGCAATTCATGCCATTTCATTGTTTTTAAGGTTGAAATGACGAGTGCAACAGGTGGAGGTGAAGTTGTTGCAGAATTGTTGCGAGTACCCTTTTCAAGACGACAATTCAGTGAAAAGACGGACATTATAGGTAGACATTTGAGGTAGACATGAAGACTGCCTCTGCGTCTTTGTGGGTAGAGAAGCCTTGTTGTTTGCTATCAACAACAACGCAGAGGGTGCACGGGTAGAGGAGAAAGTACTTCATGTTGAGTTCACGGAGCTTGCGTTTGACTGGATCGAAGCTCCGGCGTCTTCTGGTAAGCTCGGGACTGAAATCGGGATAAATGCTGATGTGTTTCCCGTTGTAGTCCAGAGACTTTTCTCCCTGGCAAGACGAAGGATTTTCACTTTGTCCTGGAAGTTCAGCAGCTCGATCATGATGGCCCGCGGGCTGGCACGGGAGTTTTGCCTGGCAGTCGGCGAGCGGTGTGCCCTCTCAATGATCGGTAGTGAAGGCATCTGGCCCCAGGAGCTCGGATGAGCCGAGACATGAAGCCGATAATGTCACTGCCTTCAGCGGACTCCTGGATTCCTACGAAGCGAAGGTTAGAACGTCGGCTCCGGTTCTCCAAGTCATCAACTTTAGACATCAGGAAGGAGTTGTCTTTCTCGAGCTGCTTGACTCGAGCGACACACTCGTGTACATTGTCCTCATTAGCCCCGACACGCTGCTCTAACACGTTGACCTGGTCTCCCAGACTAGACGGGGAACTGTGTATCCTGCTCAAGCTGCTTTGAATGGGATCCATGTTTGAGTCGATGTGAGTCAGCATGTCGGTCTTGATTTGCTGAATCGCGTCCCACAACGTTTGCAGAGACATGTTTCCCTCCATAGTTGAAAATGCAAAAAATACAATAATCCAGAGACCGTAGTGAGCCGCTTATACCATGGTATAAGATTTTTTTTTGTTAAAGAGCCTGTGACACGGTTTCCCCCCATCATCCAAACCCATCACTTTGAGTACATATCGTCCCCTTGAAAACCGTTACTGAACTGATTTTGGATATTTGTACTTTGATAACCATTAATCCTTCAATGTTGACAATTTCCTGGATCTTCTCGTGGATTCTTCAAGTCCCGCCAAATGATGGGTGACGTCATTGCGGGCACAGCGCTCCAGCTGCACCGTCCAGGATCCCAGCTTCTGCATGTAAACCTTTATATACAGTCAGATGTAAACGCACGACGGCGCACACAGCAGCAAGCGAGGACAGCGAGGACAGGTTAATGTTGAACGTGTCTGAGAGCTCATATGAGGCTGAAGGATCGGTTTATGTTGTATCTGTTAGAAGTTTAGGAATTAGGTGCGTCAATATGGGCGATCATACGGTCATGTAGCCAGTGGTGGACTGGGACTACAAATCATCCCGGGACTTTCGACCAGCCCACTTCGGTACCGCTAGTAAATTGTCAACGGGGGGAGTGGGGGATGTCAGGGTGCTGTAGATAGTAAATGTAAATATGTAAATATGTGTGTCACTGCATCCTGGTAAAATACAAATATAATGTATAATGTCTGTGTCTTTGACCTTAGCGCTGCTCGCCACCTGTGCCCTGTACTACGAAGCCAGTTCAACAGACCCTGGATATGTTTGAGTAACAAACAAACTAACAACAACAAACTAACAAACGAGATCTCGCTAAGCGGTCCTACGACGCTGGTTATCAACTCGGTAAATCAAGCCAGGGTTTCTCTCTCCAGCTGAGAGCGCGTTCACGTCTAAGACACGAGTGGATCTGACTTTAATTACATTTGTCTCGAGTGTTTCGTCAACATAATGTGTTAAATAATACTTCTGCATCCAGTCTGTGACACTGTGAGTGTTGCACGGCCAGGTGAGGCTGGAGAAGCTGACTCAGATCAGGAAATATATGATATATTATGATATTATATGATCGATGATCTGATTGATGGTGTAATATGAATGATAAGTGCGACACGTCGGCGTCTTCTCTGCATACGGCAGTTTAAACTGTATTTCTACTTTTTATATTGTCTGGTTTTGAGAGACATGTTTCCCTCCATAGTTGAAAATGCAAAAAACACAATAATCCAGAGACCGTAGTGAGCCGCTTTGCTGAGTTAATCAAATGTTCGTGGGTTCAGATCACGTGGATCCATGATATGAGCTTTAAACAGCGACAACCAGACGAGCTTGAGATGCGCTTACTCACGCTGCGACCATCTTGGAATGATGTTTGTTTTTCAAAAAAAGGAGCCTATAGTCAGGATTTCTACTCATTTCATGAATCCAGTCATCTATCAATATGAGTCGTGTGGTGTTACTCATCCTGTCTGCATGATATCATCGTGCCATCAGCGGAAGAAGACTCTTTGCTGCCGTCACTCTTCACATTCTAACAGCAGACAGATCGTGGTGATTGGCCTCTCCAGCACACTCGTCTGTGTTCTAACTTTGACAGCTCGAACCAGTCCTTTAGTGTCTGCCATAGCTTCTAGCACTCTTCCCAGGATCCTTGAACCTACAGGGAGCAGTAGCTTCAACTACCATTACTACATCTCTGGGTTTAAAGCTTCTCTTCTCCTTGCACCATTTGTCTTTCTTGCATGAGGGGTAAGTGTTCCCGGCACCAGCGTTTCCAAAATAGGTCTGCCATGTATTGCACCTGTTTCCATCGGCGTCTTACGTACAGGTCGTTCTTGTCAAAAACTCCAGGGGGCCGAATTGGCTTGGTTTTTAAAAGCAAGATGTGATTTGGGGTTAGAGGCTCCAGGGCTGAAGTCCAATAGTCCCTTTAGCTCAGGAACCTTCGTCACGGAGTGAAATGACCCGGAAGTCCCTCAGTGGCAGCCATGATAAGAGCCGTTCCAATTCTCTAGATGAAAGGAAAGGAGGTTTCAAACTTCCTTTACAGCTTCCTTTAGCTTAGGAACCACTGGACCTCCCTAACCGAAAGGAGAGGAGAAAATGCTGCCCCACAATGCATTGCAGCCGCAGCATTTGCCGTCACTCAACAGTCGGCCGTTCACGGAAACAACCGATTATGACGGAGAAATGATATCATGAAAGTTACGGTGCTTATTAAGCTTTTTAAAACGTATGTGGTAAGTTGCAAAGTGCTTTGTTCTGAACGTTCATCAGTATTATAATAAAGAGAGAAATATGAACGTTAGTTTTTACTGAAATGATCAAATAAAGTCAACATCTCAGTCTTTACTGAGCTGTGTGGGGTTTGCTCAACTTCTAAAAGATGTCTGAATGGTGATATACACAGAGATAGATGTTAAGCACTAACGTTTATAATAAATACATCTGTATTGATTTAAGATCTTTAGTTCATCAATCATACGTATTGGGATCATTGGTATTCATGTGGACCGGAGGGAGAGGGGGACGAGCAGAAGTTTCACTTTCCTTTTTTATTTCAATTCAACTTTGGTCCTGAAGAATCTGTTTCTCTGTTGTCCACGTTCATAAAGCAAAGCAGCAGCATCAGAGCACGGAGCAGAGTCTCCAGATGAGTTCACAGGAGTCCCTCGTTCTTATTGAACATCCATGTTTGTAGTCCGCTATAGAAAACTGTAGTTTCCATGGTTTCCCCACAGCAGCAGACGCACATTCAGGACGTCCGCTGGCGCATCAGAAACACGTGGGATAGTGAAAGTGCAGTCGATTCTCTAAAGCACCGCAGTCTCTTCTCCTAAGTCCTTTTGAATTCTCCTATCCACTATCCCCTAACCCCGTGACCTTTCACTCAGAGGTCAAGGGATAGACGATAGGAGCTGATCTTTGGATTATCCGACCGCAACCCAGGTCTTGAGGGTCATTTGAGACTGTTGTGATTGGTCGACTGTTCAAAATGGCCTCTACCTCACATCAAAGGGTTTGTAGCCCGTCTTCATCCAAAGTCTGCTGCTTCAAACAGAATAGAGAACCTGCCTCACAGACTTAATCAGACGCTGCCATACTCCTCCATGGGGGGTGCAGAGCTTCCTGAATGCCGTGCTGGTTCAGAATGGAGAGGGCTTCCTTCAACTCTCTGAGCTCCAACTCAATGGCTCCCATTGTCAGATCCTATAAGTTTCACTTGACCTCTTCTGCATCTGAATCTTCTCAAAGCGTCGATGCACGAGTCTGTTCCAAGTGAGCTGGCGACCTCAATATGCACAGCTCTGCTGGTCGTGCACGTGAGCAGCACTCCGTACCTCTTTAATGTGGTACGTGCTCTTTTGACTTGAATAGGGCCGAAGTAGTCCACAGCAACATCGGTAAATGGAGGCACGTCTGGCTCAAGCCTTTCCTGTGGCAAGTCGGCCATCTTCTGCTCCTCTTTGGCGTCTGCACAAAACACAATCTCCCAGTATCTTCCTGACAGCTGGCTTTGATGATCCGTTGGGTTTCGTGATGCCCAGGCCCAGGCCTTCATCCTTCTTTATAGTCTTCCTCCTCCCTCTCATGGGTCATCCCCCTTCCTCTCTTTGAGCCAGAAGGAGGTCACAAATGTTCGACTTTTAATTCATTCTTAACATGATCTGCATCCGAGTATCAAAGTGGGTTTAAACACATCGCCTCGTGGCTTAACGGAATAGTCCTGTCTTTGAGTGTAATACAAAAGCCCTTTTCCTGCACCCTTTGAAGGCTTCAGAAACAGGCATTTCTACTGTATGTGTTCGGAGAAATTACACAATCAATGGCCCAGAATTGTACTTTCAGATGTCACTAGTTATTTAAACAAACCACTATCTGAGGATAATGCAAGCAGCCACAACACGCCCTTTATCCAGAGAGCCATTGAAGCCCATGAAGAATGGATCCTTCCACAAGTCTTCTCATCTGCTGTATTAAGACAGTTGCCACGTGTTTTCAAATTCAAGTTGCGCCCCAAGGCCCCCGTCGGCGGGTTCTTTTTATTACTGTGTTCAATCTGAATTTACTTTAAAATAAAAACATCTATATTGATTCTGACACCTCTTCATCCAACTCACAGGTAACCTTGCTTTGAGAACACATATTATGAATGTACCCCTTTTAGAAGATATGGCCATTTGTTCTGGAAAGTCCTTTTGGAGCCTGAGACCTGGAAACAGGCTCGGGCTGAACCGGTGAACGGGTTAACGCGCTATCTGTGCAGAACATTACAAATATTCTTCATTTGCAGTATTTTATTAAACAAGTGTTCACAAAGACGGCATCGATGATATGCTATATATTATATATATAATATCAATTTTTGTATTAACTAACCAAAGTCAATTCAAATAGCGGGCACACGTGGGTTAATTGCCTTGCATGTGGTGTTTGATATAGTTTACGTTCAATTGTAACTATTTTAGGCAGAAAGACGTATATTGACTAAACCTTTTTAATAATTTACTATAATTTAGAAAGGTTTTTGTGAGAAATCATTTCAAAAGTAAACTTTTTTTTCATTTTATATTTAAATTTGAAATGTTTGCACACAACATTATTCATTTATACATTTTAATCAGTTTTTAAAATTATGAATCCATTCATTTTATTGTATTTCCTTGAGGCTGGGGAAGATATCCAGCATGTGGCTCAACATGCAAATGTTCTAATGCAAGTAATAAGTATAACATGGAAAAGGAACTAAATAAGTTTCAGAGGAGGATATGGATTTCTTTTCTCTCACACAATCAAACAATCTATAATGTCGTGATTCAAAGTGTGATCTTAGCATACGAGTGCTTTTGTTTTGAAATCACTTCCGTGAGTTTCATCTGCGCTCTTATTTTGTAAGGTGACTTCCGGTATCAGAATATGAAAACATCTTTCTGTTTTCTAGTGATTTTATTTTTTGTTTTGAAAAGTAGAAACTCATCCCGTTGTTTAAGTTTAGTAAATCCCTTTCGACCATGAGAAAGAAAAACGCCTTGTATTTCAATTTTGGTTTTTCAATTTTATAACAAATTAAATATCCAGTCGTTTTCTTGTTTTTGAATAGCCATTTGCGAAAAGAAAATCCAATGACCAAAACATACACAGACCGAGGTTCCAGGTTGGGCAGTGTATATTTAATTTTCATTTTAAAAATGTTTTTCTTCATCATGGTCAAAAAGGGATTTACTAAACTTAAAAAATGGGATGATTTTCATTTTCTACTTCTCAAAACAAAAAATAAAACCATTAGAAAACAGAAACAAAAAAACGACCGTTCCATATTTTGCTACCGGAAGTTGTCTTACAAGAGAGCAGATCAGGACGGTCTTTATTAATACGGCAGATGAAAAGATCTGCGGGAGGATCAATGCTTCAAGGGCTCTCTGGAGAAGGACGTGCTATGGTCGCTTGTGTTTTCCTCAGATAGAGGTTTATTAGGATAACTAGTGATATTTGAATACATGTCGCAAACTAAAAGCCTACATCACCTTTGGCTTAGCCAGTGCGTATATGTTCACCACAAGATTCAGAGTTTATAAGTGTGTGTGTGTGTGTGTGTGTGTGTGTGTGTGTGTGTGTGTGTGCGGTGCCTCTTTGTGCAGCAGTGCCTGTATCGGACAGCAGGGGGGGGTGTTGAATCTTCTGTGTCTGTGCACACACACATCTCTGTCTCATCTGTGTGTGGAAATCAATGAAGTTGTGTGTGTGTGTGTGTGTGTGTGTGTGTGTGTGTGTGTGCCAACAGTCTGTCAATAAAGTGAAGAGTTTCTCAACATGGCCGCCGTCTCTCCTCTTCCTCCTCAGGGTGATGATGATGATGATGTGTTACTGAGGAATCAACTCACACAGGGTTAACCCTTTAAGAAAGACCTCTCAAGTGAATGGAAAATAACTCGGAACTCAACCTGAAATAAATGGTCAAATTAAACGTGACCGCGGCGGCCAGCATCCTCCAGAACTGAAGAGCCGCTGAGGCACGAGGTAGCGGATCGTACGCAGGGCAACGATCCAGGTCCAGACCAGAACCTCCATTTGTGCATTTCATCCCAATGATAGAGAACGAGAACCGGTTTCCTCCCTCTCTCTTCCTGAAGCCGTTCCTACGGCTCTGCTTTGTGTGCTTGAAACACCTGCTGAGAGACCGCTCGCCTGCTCGCGCTCCACCTCCACCCGTCTGGCTCCAATATATACAACCGCACCGGGTGCTCCCATCGCACCGGGTGCTCCGATCACCCAGTGCCCGAACGTGCCTTCAAAATAAAAGCATAGAAACTACTTATGACGCTAACTAAGAATACATTTACACTAAACACTGTAAACAGCAAGATAATAAATGTTAAACTATTAAATAATATAAAGAGATATATAGCTCCAACAGTGACAATGAACACAGAGGACAGAGTCCTTTAAAGCATACCTGGACCTGCTCCTGCTGGATGAAACTCCTCTGGGAGGAGGACCTGCTCCTGCTGGAGGAGACTCCTCTGGGAGGAGGACCTGCTCCTGCTGGAGGAGACTCCTCTGGGAGGAGGACCTGCTCCTGCTGGAGGAGAGTCCTCCGGGAGGAGGACCTGCTCCTGCTGGAGGAGAGTCCTCTGGGAGGAGGACCTGCTCCTGCTGGAGGAGAGTCCTCTGGGAGGAGGACCTGCTCCTGCTGGAGGAGACTCCTCTGGGAGGAAGACCTGCTCCTGCTGGAGGAGAGTCCTCCGGGAGGAGGACCTGCTCCTGCTGGAGGAGAGTCCTCTGGGAGGAGGACCTGCTCCTGCTGGATGGAGGAATGTTAAAGAGGAACATCTCCCAACAGGTGAGTCGTCGGCTGGTCGGACCGGAAGAAGGACGTGAAGTGGGAGACGTGTTGCAGAAAGCTCAGAGCGAATCTGAAGACTGGGAAACAGACAGAAACGGTAGCATTGGACTGTTATTTTGGCGGATTTGCATAAAGTGTACATCGACTGTCTCATCCTGTCAACCAGCTCCGATGGTAGCCAAAGAAACGATATGGAATGGATGAAAGCTGCGAGGAAGAAAAGGGCTTTGAGAGGAAGAGATGGCTCAGGGAGAGATAGCTCAGGGAGAGATAGCTCAGGGAGAGATGGCTCAGGGAGAGATGGCTCGGCGAGAGATGGCTCGGGGAGAGATGGCTCAGTGAGAGATGGCTCGGCGAGAGATGGCTCAGGTAGAGTACCAAGTTGGTCGGGCGAAGCAGACAAAGCTCAACATCAAAAGTCAGCCAACAACTAGAACACGAGTGGAAAGTTGTAACAGAACTCAACCAGGATGGTGGGCATTTCCACCCGACTAAAGTTACCAAGCAGTTGAAGAAGAGATTGGAAAAATGAAATGAGCTAAATTCATGAACAACAAGCGGGTTTTGATACACGCCAATAACAAACGGCAGCAGGAAGAGATGCTGGGAATGAAGTCACTGAACGGGAGAAAAGGAAGGAGCAATGGCTAAACTGAGAGGAGTCATTGGACATGTGGATGGAAGACGTTCAAAGAGAATTCAAAGGAGGCAAAGTAGTGGAAGTCACAAGGCTGCAAAGCAGACGGGATGGCACCCTCAAAGGAACATCAGTACATCCCAGCCTCTCAGGTCAACGCATGACAACGCATGACAACGCATGGGGCACACAGCGCAGCGGTGTGAAGGACGGCTAAGGGGTGCGAGATGCGGAGGACGACATGAGGATGGGAAATGTGAAAGGGATGCAAAGGTTAAATGTAGTAACCGCGGAGGAGATCAGTGCTGCGTTTGGAGGATGTGAGGTGCAGAGAGAGGCCAGAGAGGTGCAGACAAAGTTTCATTCGCAGAAGCAATAAAGAAAGTAAGGGGAACAGTAAGGATCAAAAAGACCCCTAGTGGACCCGAGCAGAGCATTACAATACAACATGGCAGGAACACACCAACAAGTAATCTTCAGATCCAACCCAAACGACATTGTTGAAGGCTTGGACGCAAAGAGCTACTGTGCTGCCCTTTTTATTGACTTGTGCCAGGCATTTGATACGTGGGCCATGAAGCCACCTCGCCTGTCTGACCAAGCCGTTGGCTGCTTTGCAAACTATCTTTCAAATCGCATGTGTAGAATTCAGCGGTCTCTCCTCAAGCTTTCGTAATGTGCCCAGAGGCGTTCCTCAAGGTTCGGTCCTGGGACCCACCCTTTTTCCTATTCATATAAATGATGTGGGTCAAAGTATTGATGCCTCTGTTCATCTATATGCAGCCGATACTGTTGTGCTAGCACGGTTGCGCTTGCATTTGAGCGTCTGCTTTGGACACTTTTCAGTCACATCTGTTCCGCCTCAGCTTGGTGTTAAATTCAGACGAGACAAAAGGCGTGTTGTTTTCCAATAAGAGAACGTTACCAACTGTTCTTCCCTGCATCATGTCTGCACAGCAGAACCCCATTGAAGCTGCACCTACAGATACTGTAGTGAAATATTTGTATGTATTCATGTTAGCAAACTATGAATAAGCTTAAAATGGGAAATGATTTGTGTAAAACTGTGAGCTGGATTTGGGGCCGGTTGACATGTGGTGTTGAGGACAAAGGAAGATGGGGGAAGGTGAGGGTTTGACTTGCATTCAACTCAGATCTAGAAGATAATGGAGCTGAGCTACTGTGATTGGGGAGACCTAAGATTTGAGGTGTTGGTGAGATTTGGGCGGCCTATAGCCGCGTTCACACTGCGGTACTTTTCCCACAAAGGTTCATGCGAACTTAGTTCATGCGAACTCTTTAGTTCTCATGAACTAAGTACAGATCGCGTTCACACCAGGAAAAGTCCCTGGGGGAGGATTAGGCAAATGAAGCCGCTGACGTCACTTCTTCTTCTTCTGCTTTGGGTTTACTGGCAGGCCGCAAACCACTTCACGGCGTATACTGCCGCCCGGAGTCCCCGGCCGGAAGTCCCCGGAGTTGGGGAAGGCTTCAGTAGAAGCTGCTGGGAGTCCCAGCAGCTTCTACTGAAGCCTTCCGAGTAAATCGCCAGAACGCCGACACCTCCTCATCTCCACCGCTCCCATGTTTTCTTTTGTGTTGCCATAAGTTAGTCTCTCTGCGTTTCTGTGATGGGCTAATGCTAATGCTAATAATGCTAATCATGCTAATGCTAATAATGCTAAGGCAAGGATAATAAAATGGCGGCTTCACAAAACTCTTTGGGAGTTTTACGGGGCGTGGTTTGCAATCCGCCCAGCCAATCAGGAATATAGCTCTTTTCTCAAAAAAGAGCCGCTCGAAAGTCCCTGCTCTAAGGTTCAATAAGTGCATTCGACCAGGAAGACACAACCTTGAAGAAATCAGAAAGTGCATAGAGGCAAACATAGTGGATGAAACTTTGTGCCCTTTATAGTCTGTGTCCATGTCAAGGAGGTGATCTCTGGGCCCATGGATCTCGGCCTGGTTGTGTAGCCTCATTGTGGTTGATTGTGTTCACCTGGTGCCCTGTGTTGCCTCCCCCCCCCGCCTGTGTTGCCTCCCCCCCCCACCTGTGTTGCCTCCCCCCCCCCACCTGTGTTGCCTCTCCCCCCCACCTGTGTGGCCTCCCCCCCCACCTGTGTTGCCTCCCCCCCCCACCTGTGTTGCCTCCCCCCCCACCTGTGTGGCCTCCCCCCCCCACCTGTGTTGCCTCCCCCCCCCCACCTGTGTGTGGGTATTTGCCCTGTCTGTTTGGGGGCTGGTAGTGTGTGAGAGATCCTTGTGGTGGCTGTGTTCACGTGGGCAGCAGATTGAGGCGTGCCATCTCACTCCAGCCCGGCGCCCACAGTTGGCCACCCTGTCAAAGCTTAAGATGCGTCTAACTTCTAACATGGAATTGATGCTATAACTCCACATGTTTCAGTTTTTATGTCAATGCTGAAATAAATATTGTAATTATGTTTATATTTAGGAAAAGGCTCATCACGGTGTATGTGCCAGTGTACGCTAATCGGCTCATTTCAATGGCTATCGATGAACATCAAACAACAAGGAAACCCCAAAATGTCCGCTCAGTATTCGTAACGCCGAACATCGGGTTCCCTTTTAGGAAAGTGAGTGAAGAGGTTTCGTTGTAGGCCGACAGGAATGTACTTTATTTGCAGACAGTGAGAATGAGATGAATACAACCCGCCTCGCCTCCTCTCGTCACGATGAACACGTTATGGAGATGCACGACATGTTGAGAACAGATCGATGTGAAGAGCGATGGTGTGGCCAAAGGCAGCAGCACGCTAACACAACACTAAGAGTGAACATACCGGCGAGCCCTGAACCATGAACCCGGCGTTTTCAAACACATCCATGAATGAAGCAAACATGAGCACACTGAATGCTGACATCCATCGAGCTTCACGTCGTACCAAGGTCTCTTCTAAGCGTCCTTGTCTTCCTGCTGAGCCTCGCTGCAGATTCTCTCTGGATCCGGCAGCTTGTGGATCTTTATCAGTCTGGACTTTGGAAGATTGCTGAAAGACACAAAACACTGTGACGTTAAAACAAAGTGAAAATATGTCAAAGAACCGACGCACAGGATCCCTGCCCCTCAAGAGGTATGAGAAGAGCACCCTCTAGCCCCCTTAGCACCCTTTAGCAGCCTTTAGCATCCTTTAGCACCCTCTAGCACCATTTAGCACCCTCTAGCACCCTTTAGCACCCTCTAGCGCCCTCTAGCACCCTCTAGCGCCCTCTAGCACCCTTTAGCACCCTCTAGCACCATTTAGCACCCTCGAGCACCCTTTAGCACCCTCTAGCACCCTTTAGCACCCTCTAGCACCCTCTAGCGCCCTCTAGCGCCCTCTAGCACCCTCTAGCAGCCTTTAGCACCCTCTAGCACCCTCTAGCACCCTCGAGCACCCTCGAGCACCCTCTAGCGCCCTCTAGCGCCCTCGAGCACCCTCGAGCACCCTCTAGCGCCCTCGAGCACCCTCGAGCACCCTCTAGCACCCTCAAGCACCCTCTAGCACCCTCTAGCACCCTTTAGCACCCTCTAGCACCCTTTAGCACCCCAAGTTGCCTTTTCACTTAAATATGTTTTAAATTATGTAATGATGCAAAGCAATCTATTGTAAAGTAATAATACAAAATATATATATAATTTAAATAACAATTGATAAATAATGTAGTGTTTATAATGATAGAAAGATACTTTGACAATTAAGAAATTATAGAATGAAGAAAATAAATCTTTTATAATTTCATATAAATCACAAATACATTTTTTATTAAAATCGCTTTTAAATTGTAATGCTGAATTCATATCATTATATTTAAGATCAATTTAAAATAATGATCCATTCCTAATATTTATTACTATATGCAATAATTGAATATTTATGATATAGTTAAAAACTAAAACGTATATAATAGTTGTGATGGCACGCTTTAGCCTCAGGACAGGAAACTAAGAAGGACAATTAAAACTGTATAATAGAAAGGTCAGTGTGAAGAGGAGCGCCACCTGGTGGTGAGAGGAGTGACGAAGATGAACTGACGAAGGGTCTGTCGCTCAGAAAGCTCCAGCAGGAGATCCAGAGAGATCCGCCGGTTGTGCATATCCTGCGAAAAGAAAGTACAAATGAAACTTATTTAGTTCTGCCTTCGATGCAAATAAGAATAATCAAAACGCACACGCCCCTTTCACACCGACGCGGTTCCAGGGCCGGTTCGGAGCTAGAGCCTGATAAGCACCGGTTTTTCCTGTTCACACCGCACGGAGCCGGCTCTTTCCCCCGAAAACCTGTTCTTACCGAGCTCGAAGTGTCCGTCTAGAAGCAAGAACCGCACACAGGGGCGCCGTAAGGGGGGGACAAGTGAGGACGATTCTAAGGGCCCGCGACCGACAGGGGCCCCAACTATTTCAGAACATTAAGTAACCAATATCTTTTCATGGGGCCCCAAATCCCTGGCGGCGCCCCTGACCGCATACGCCACGCTTACGTCGGAGGCGGGATCGCCCTCCTGAACAACAACAACAAAAAGTCCACGGTTGTCCAGTTTGTACACAGCGAGGGAAACCCGACTGAGAGCGTGGGCCAGATCTGCAACAAACTGCAAAGGGTTAAGGATTATCGGGACCGAAAGCGAGACCTCGGACGGAGTGGCAGCGGTCGTCCGAAAGCAAGTGTGTGTGTGTGTGTGTGTGTGTGTGTGTGTGTGTGTGTGTGTGTGTGTGTGTGTGTGTGTGTGTACCATGTAGACGTCGAACTCGTCGAGGCACCTGAAGGGAGACTCTGTGATCTCCCACAGAGAGAGCATGAAGCAGACGGTGGAGAACGAGCGCTCGCCTCCACTCAGAGAGCGCATGTCACTCAACACGCCCTCATCCCCCCGGCCCGGGGGCATCACCTGCACAGGTGAGACAAGCCAGGTGAGACAAGCCAGGTGAGACAAGCCAGGTGAGACAACTACAGGTGAGACAACTACAGGTGAGACAAGCCAGGTGAGACAACACAGGTGAGACAACTACAGGTGAGACAAGCCAGGTGAGACAACTACAGGTGAGACAACTACAGGTGAGACAACTACAGGTGAGACAAGCCAGGTGAGACAACACAGGTGAGACAACTACAGGTGAGACAAGCCAGGTGAGACAACTACAGGTGAGACAAACACAGGTGAGACAAGCCAGGTGAGACAACTACAGGTGAGACAACTACAGGTGAGACAACTACAGGTGAGACAACACAGGTGAGACAACTACAGGTGAGACAACTACAGGTGAGACAAGCCAGGTGAGACAAGCCAGGTGAGACAACTACAGGTGAGACAACTACAGGTGAGACAACTACAGGTGAGACAACTACAGGTGAGACAACTACAGGTGAGACAAGCCAGGTGAGACAACTACAGGTGAGACAAGCCAGGTGAGACAACTACAGGTGAGACAACTACAGGTGAGACAACTACAGGTGAGACAACACAGGTGAGACAAGCCAGGTGAGACAAGCCAGGTGAGACAAGCCAGGTGAGACAACTACAGGTGAGACAACTACAGGTGAGACAACACAGGTGAGACAACTACAGGTGAGACAACTACAGGTGAGACAACACAGGTGAGACAAGCCAGGTGAGACAACTACAGGTGAGACAACTACAGGTGAGACAACACAGGTGAGACAACTACAGGTGAGACAACTACAGGTGAGACAAGCCAGGTGAGACAACTACAGGTGAGACAAGCCAGGTGAGACAACTACAGGTGAGACAACTACAGGTGAGACAACACAGGTGAGACAACTACAGGTGAGACAACTACAGGTGAGACAACACAGGTGAGACAAGCCAGGTGAGACAAGCCAGGTGAGACAACTACAGGTGAGGACAACTACAGGTGAGACAACTACAGGGGAGACAACACAGGTGAGACAACTACAGGTGAGACAACGACAGGTGAGACAAGCCAGGTGAAACAACTACAGGTGAGACAAGCCAGGTGAGACAAGCCAGGTGAAACAACTACAGGTGAGACAAGCCAGGTGAGACAACTACAGGTGAGACAACTACAGGTGAGACAACTACAGGTGAGACAACACAGGTGAGACAAGCCAGGTGAGACAACTACAGGTGAGACAACTACAGGTGAGACAACACAGGTGAGACAAGCCAGGTGAGACAACTACAGGTGAGACAAGCCAGGTGAGACAACTACAGGTGAGACAACTACAGGTGAGACAACACAGGTGAGACAAGCCAGGTGAGACAACTACAGTGAGACAACTACAGGTGAGACAACACAGGTGAGACAAGCCAGGTGAGACAAGCCAGGTGAGACAACTACAGGTGAGACAACACAGGTGAGACAAGCCAGGTGAGACAACACAGGTGAGACAAGCCAGGTGAGACAACTACAGGTGAGACAACTACAGGTGAGACAACACAGGTGAGACAAGCCAGGTGAGACAAGCCAGGTGAGACAACTACAGGTGAGACAACACAGGTGAGACAACTACAGGTGAGACAACTACAGGTGAGACAAGCCAGGTGAGAAACAAACCAGGACAGTCCATCTTACTTTAAACAATATTGTTTGTTTACTTCTTATTGCATGCTTCAATGTTTAAATGCTGAAATAAGAAAGGAGTAACTTTACGCACGGAGATGGAGAGCGTCTCGTTGTCGTGGTCGAAGATCATGGAGCCGCAGCAGTTCATCTTTATCATGAAGTTATTAAAATATAATTTACACCTGACCGATAGAGACCTGAAGGAAGAACACAGACAGCACGCTGTGAAGTCTCTCTGCAGTATTCTGATATTTGCTAGTTTAAGGGTCCTTGAAAAGTCAAGTTTTAAACATTCAATAAAAAGTCAAAAGAAAAAAAAGTAAACTAATAAAATCTAAATTCTGAGAAAAAAGTCAAAATTAGGTGAAAAGTCAAAATTCTGAAAATAATACAATTCTAAGAAAACAATCGATTTTAAGGAAAAAGTCAATTCTGTATTCATAGTATCTGTGCACAAGGTGTAATAGTATTAATGTTAAATATGGGTACCTCCTCAGGACCTTGTATCTGCTCTGTCTGTCCGATATGATGTGTTCGAGGCGGTCGATGAATCTCCGCAGGTCTCTCGCCTGTTTGCTCTTCTGTCTGAACAGAGACACCGCCTCGGCGTACTCCCTGAGGAAGAGGAAACATTTTGATCAAAAATATATATTACTAATTAATACATATAATAATAATATATAATATTTCTGATTTAAGTTCTCATGGTGTCCAACAACATGATTTAGGGAGGGATTCAGGGAACACGAGCATTCTGTCAGTGTAAGCACATTTTGAGCCGATATGTTACCCGACGTGTGTTTGCACCAGATAACCAAAAGGTGCAAAATCTCTTTACTTTGTTTTGACTAATAGTGAAATAATTCCTCACCCAAAAAAATTAAACTCTGAAAAAAGTAAAAATTCTAAGAAAAATAATAAAATATGAGAAAAAGTCACATTTTATAAAAACAAAACATTCTGAGAAATGTAAAAATTGTGAGAAAAAAAATCAATTCTAAGGAAAATGTCAAAATTCAGAGAAAGTGAAACAAACTTTATTTTGTGTCGACTCACAGCGTGTGATTCCTCACCTCACTGTGAGCTGCTGCTCTCCGTGAATGCTCTCGTAAACTTTGATCTTCCTCTGCAGTCGAGTTATTTCTGTGTCCAAACTCCTCGAGCTGGCGGACACGACCTGTCGCTGAGGACTGATCTCTGACGCTTTACTCACACACACTCCTGCAGGGGGAGAAGACAGACAGACAGACAGACAGACAGACAGACAGACAGACAGACAGACAGACAGACAGACAGACAGACAGACAGACAGACAGACACAGACAGACAGACAGACAGACAGACAGACAGACAGACAGACAGACAGACAGACAGACAGACAGACAGACAGACAGACAGACAGACAGACAGACAGACAGACAGACATAATAACTTTAATACTAGTTGAACATTTTGAAGTTTCTAGTAATTGTTTTTTATCTCGTTATTAATTATTACCTTCAGCTCTTCCTCTGTCTGGGCGAGGCCACTCTTCATCTCTGCCATCGTTTCTGCATGACTCTTCAGTTTCTTCTCTGAAACCTGGAGGCTTTGTTCATGTTTGCTGCACTCAGCCTCCAGCTCCAGCTGCTCCTCCTGAGGACAACAAACAACAACAACAACAACAACAACAACAACATAAATCACATCCTCCAGATACAGGGTTTTCCAAACCATTCAGTCATTCATCAAGCCTCTAAACGAGCCACTAAATATAAAACATGAACATCAGCAGGAGAGGACTCTTTAAAGTAGAGACACTACATACTGATATACACCTGAACATCAGCAGGAGAGGACTCTTTAAAGTAGAGACACTACATACTGATATACACCTGAACATCAGCAGGAGAGGACTCTTTAAAGTAGAGACACTACATACTGGTATACACCTGAACATCAGCAGGAGAGGACTCTTTAAAGTAGAGACACTACATACTGATATACACCTGAACATCAGCAGGAGAGGACTCTTTAAAGTAGAGACACTACATACTGGTATACACCTGAACATCAGCAGGAGAGGACTCTTTAAAGTAGAGACACTACATACTGATATACACCTGAACATCAGCAGGAGAGGACTCTTTAAAGTAGAGACACTACATACTGATATACACCTGAACATCAGCAGGAGAGGACTCTTTAAAGTAGAGACACTACATACTGATATACACCTGAACATCAGCAGGAGAGGACTCTTTAAAGTAGTTTGAATACATGTCGCAAACAAAAAGCCTACATCACCTTTGGCTTAGCCAGTGCGTATATGTTCACCACAAGATTCAGAGTTTATAAGTGTGTGTGTGTGTGTGTGTGTGTGTGTGTGTGTGTGTGTGTGTGTGTGTGTGTGGTGTGTGTGTGTGTGGTGTGTGTGTGTGTGCGGTGCCTCTTTGTGCAGCAGTGCCTGTATCGGACAGCAGGGGGGGGTGTTGAATCTTCTGTGTCTGTGCACACACACATCTCTGTCTCATCTGTGTGTGGAAATCAATGAAGTAATGTGTGTGTGTGTGTGTGTGTGTGTGTACCAACAGTCTGTCAATAAAGTGAAGAGTTTCTCAACATGGCCGCCGTCTCTCCTCTTCCTCCTCAGGGTGATGATGATGATGATGATGTGTTACTGAGGAATCAACTCACACAGGGTTAACCCTTTAAGAAAGACCTCTCAAGTGAATGGAAAATAACTCGGAACTCAACCTGAAATAAATGGTCAAATTAAACGTGACCGCGGCGGCCAGCATCCTCCAGAACTGAAGAGCCGCTGAGGCACGAGGTAGCGGATCGTACGCAGGGCAACGATCCAGGTCCAGACCAGAACCTCCATTTGTGCATTTCATCCCAATGATAGAGAACGAGAACCGGTTTCCTCCCTCTCTCTCCTGAAGCCGTTCCTACGGCTCTGCTTCGTGTGCTTGAAACACCTGCTGAGAGACCGCTCGCCTGCTCGCGCTCCACCTCCACCCGTCTGGCTCCAATATATACAATCGCACCGGGTGCTCCCACTCGCACCGGGTTGCTCCGATCACCCAGTGCCCGAACGTGCCTTCAAAATAAAAGCATAGAAACTACTTATGACGCTAACTAAGAATACATTTACACTAAACACTGTAAACAGCAAGAGAATAAATGTTAAACTATTAAATAATATAAAGAGATATATAGCTCCAACAGTGACAATGAACACAGAGGACAGAGTCCTTTAAAGCATACCTGGACCTGCTCCTGCTGGATGAAACTCCTCTGGGAGGAGGACCTGCTCCTGCTGGAGGACCTGCTCCTGCTGGAGGAGAGTCCTCTGTGAGGAGGACCTGCTCCTGCTGGAGGAGAGTCCTCTGTGAGGAGGACCTGCTCCTGCTGGAGGAGAGTCCTCTGTGAGGAGGACCTGCTCCTGCTGGAGGAGAGTCCTCTGGGAGGAGGACCTGCTCCTGCTGGATGAGAGTCCTCTGTGAGGAGGACCTGCTCCTGCTGAGGAGAGTCCTCCGTGAGGAGGACCTGCTCCTGCTGGAGGAGAGTCCTCTGGGAGGAGGACCTGCTCCTGCTGGATGGAGGAATGTTAAAGAGGAACATCTCCCAACAGGTGAGTCGTCGGCTGGTCGGACCGGAAGAAGGACGTGAAGTGGGAGACGTGTTGCAGAAAGCTCAGAGCGAATCTGAAGACTGGGAAACAGACAGAAACGGTAGCATTGGACTGTTATTTTGGCGGATTTGCATAAAGTGTACATCGACTGTCTCATCCTGTCAACCAGCTCCGATGGTAGCCAAAGAAACGATATGGAATGGATGATATCAAAGCTGCGAGGAAGAAGAGGGCTTTGAGAGGAAGAGATAGCTCAGGGAGAGATAGCTCAGGGAGAGATAGCTCAGGGAGAGATAGCTCAGTGAGAGATGGCTCGGGGAGAGATGGCTCGGGGAGAGATGGCTCAGTGAGAGATGGCTCGGGGAGAGATGGCTCAGGTAGAGTACCAAGTTGGTCGGGCGAAGCAGACAAAGCTCAACATCAAAGTCAGCCAACAAACTAGAACACGAGTGGAAAGTTGTAACAGAACTCAACCAGGATGGTGGGCATTTCCACCCGACTAAAGTTACCAAGCAGTTGAAGAAGAGATTGGAAAAATGAAATGAGCTAAATTCCATGAACAACAAGCGGGTTTTGATACACGCCAATAACAAACGGCAGCAGGAAGAGATGCTGGGAATGAAGTCACTGAACGGGAGAAAAGGAAGGAGCAATGGCTAAACTGAGAGGAGTCATTGGGACATGTGGATGGAAGGACGTTCAAAGAGAATTCAAAGGAGGCAAAGTAGTGGAAGTCACAAGGCTGCAAAGCAGACGGGATGGCACCCTCAAAGGAACATCAGTACATCCCAGCCTCTCAGGTCAACGCATGACAACGCATGACAACGCATGGGGCACACAGCGCAGCGGTGTGAAGGACGGCTAAGGGGTGCGAGATGCGGAGGACGACATGAGGATGGGAAATGTGAAAGGGATGCAAAGGTTAAATGTAGTAACCGCGGAGGAGATCAGTGCTGCGTTTGGAGGATGTGAGGTGCAGAGAGAGGCCAGAGAGGTGCAGACAAAGTTTCATTCGCAGAAGCAATAAAGAAAGTAAGGGGAACAGTAAGGATCAAAAAGACCCCTAGTGGACCCGAGCAGAGCATTACAATACAACATGGCAGGAACACACCAACAAGTAATCTTCAGATCCAACCCAAACGACATTGTTGAAGGCTTGGACGCAAAGAGCTACTGTGCTGCCCTTTTTATTGACTTGTGCCAGGCATTTGATACGTGGGCCATGAAGCCACCTCGCCTGTCTGACCAAGCCGTTGGCTGCTTTGCAAACTATCTTTCAAATCGCATGTGTAGAATTCAGCGGTCTCTCCTCAAGCTTTCGTAATGTGCCCAGAGGCGTTCCTCAAGGTTCGGTCCTGGGACCCACCCTTTTTCCTATTCATATAAATGATGTGGGTCAAAGTATTGATGCCTCTGTTCATCTATATGCAGCCGATACTGTTGTGCTAGCACGGTTGCGCTTGCATTTGAGCGTCTGCTTTGGACACTTTTCAGTCACATCTGTTCCGCCTCAGGTTGGTGTTAAATTCAGACGAGACAAAAGGCGTGTTGTTTTCCAATAAGAGAACGTTACCAACTGTTCTTCCCTGCATCATGTCTGCACAGCAGAACCCCATTGAAGCTGCACCTACAGATACTGTAGTGAAATATTTGTATGTATTCATGTTAGCAAACTATGAATAAGCTTAAAATGGGAAATGATTTGTGTAAAACTGTGAGCTGGATTTGGGGCCGGTTGACATGTGGTGTTGAGGACAAAGGAAGATGGGGGAAGGTGAGGGTTTGACTTGCATTCAACTCAGATCTAGAAGATAATGGAGCTGAGCTACTGTGATTGGGGAGACCTAAGATTTGAGGTGTTGGTGAGATTTGGGCGGCCTATAGCCGCGTTCACACTGCGGTACTTTTCCCACAAAGGTTCATGCGAACTTAGTTCATGCGAACTCTTTAGTTCTCATGAACTAAGTACAGATCGCGTTCACACCAGGAAAAGTCCCTGGGGGAGGATTAGGCAAATGAAGCCGCTGACGTCACTTCTTCTTCTTCTGCTTTGGGTTTACTGGCAGGCCGCAAACCACTTCACGGCGTATACTGCCGCCCGGAGTCCCCGGCCGGAAGTCCCCGGAGTTGGGGAAGGCTTCAGTAGAAGCTGCTGGGTGTCCCAGAACGCCGACACCTCCTCATCTCCACCGCTCCCATGTTTTCTTTTGTGTTGCCATAAGTTAGTCTCTCTGCGTTTCTGTGATGGGCTAATGCTAATGCTAATAATGCTAATCATGCTAATGCTAATAATGCTAAGGCAAGGATAATAAAATGGCGGCTTCACAAAACTCTTTGGGAGTTTTACGGGGCGTGGTTTGCAATCCGCCCAGCCAATCAGGAATATAGCTCTTTTCTCAAAAAAGAGCCGCTCGAAAGTCCCTGCTCTAAGGTTCAATAAGTGCATTCGACCAGGAAGACACAACCTTGAAGAAATCAGAAAGTGCATAGAGGCAAACATAGTGGATGAAACTTTGTGCCCTTTATAGTCTGTGTCCATGTCAAGGAGGTGATCTCTGGGCCCATGGATCTCGGCCTGGTTGTGTAGCCTCATTGTGGTTGATTGTGTTCACCTGGTGCCCTGTGTTGCCTCCCCCCCCCGCCTGTGTTGCCTCCCCCCCCCCCACCTGTGTTGCCTCCCCCCCCCACCTGTGTTGCCTCCCCCCCCCACCTGTGTTGCCCTCCCCCCCCACCTGTGTGGCCTCCCCCCCCCCACCTGTGTTGCCTCCCCCCCCCCACCTGTGTGTGGGTATTTGCCCTGTCTGTTTGGGGGCTGGTAGTGTGTGAGAGATCCTTGTGGTGGCTGTGTTCACGTGGGCAGCAGATTGAGGCGTGCCATCTCACTCCAGCCCGGCGCCCACAGTTGGCCACCCTGTCAAAGCTTAAGATGCGTCTAACTTCTAACATGGAATTGATGCTATAACTCCACATGTTTCAGTTTTTATGTCAATGCTGAAATAAATATTGTAATTATGTTTATATTTAGGAAAAGGCTCATCACGGTGTATGTGCCAGTGTACGCTAATCGGCTCATTTCAATGGCTATCGATGAACATCAAACAACAAGGAAACCCCAAAATGTCCGCTCAGTATTCGTAACGCCGAACATCGGGTTCCCTTTTAGGAAAGTGAGTGAAGAGGTTTCGTTGTAGGCCGACAGGAATGTACTTTATTTGCAGACAGTGAGAATGAGATGAATACAACCCGCCTCGCCTCCTCTCGTCACGATGAACACGTTATGGAGATGCACGACATGTTGAGAACAGATCGATGTGAAGAGCGATGGTGTGGCCAAAGGCAGCAGCACGCTAACACAACACTAAGAGTGAACATACCGGCGAGCCCTGAACCATGAACCCGGCAGTTTTCAAACACATCCATGAATGAAGCAAACATGAGCACACTGAATGCTGACATCCATCGAGCTTCACGTCGTACCAAGGTCTCTTCTAAGCGTCCTTGTCTTCCTGCTGAGCCTCGCTGCAGATTCTCTCTGGATCCGGCAGCTTGTGGATCTTTATCAGTCTGGACTTTGGAAGATTGCTGAAAGACACAAAACACTGTGACGTTAAAACAAAGTGAAAATATGTCAAAGAACCGACGCACAGGATCCCTGCCCCTCAAGAGGTATGAGAAGAGCACCCTCTAGCCCCCTTAGCACCCTTTAGCAGCCTTTAGCATCCTTTAGCACCCTCTAGCACCATTTAGCACCCTCTAGCACCCTCTAGCACCCTCTAGCGCCCTCTAGCACCCTCTAGCGCCCTCTAGCACCCTTTAGCACCCTCTAGCACCATTTAGCACCCTCGAGCACCCTTTAGCACCCTCTAGCACCCTTTAGCACCCTCTAGCACCCTCTAGCGCCCTCTAGCGCCCTCTAGCACCCTCTAGCAGCCTTTAGCATCCTCTAGCACCCTTTAGCACCCTCGAGCACCCTCGAGCACCCTCTAGCGCCCTCTAGCGCCCTCGAGCACCCTCGAGCACCCTCTAGCGCCCTCGAGCACCCTCGAGCACCCTCTAGCACCCTCAAGCACCCTCGAGCACCCTCTAGCACCCTTTAGCACCCTCTAGCACCCTTTAGCACCCCAAGTTGCCTTTTCACTTAAATATGTTTTAAATTATGTAATGATGCAAAGCAATCTATTGTAAAGTAATAATACAAAATATATATATAATTTAAATAACAATTGATAAATAATGTAGTGTTTATAATGATAGAAAGATACTTTGACAATTAAGAAATTATAGAATGAAGAAAATAAATCTTTTATAATTTCATATAAAATCACAAATACATTTTTTATTAAAATCGCTTTTAAATTGTAATGCTGAATTCATATCATTATATTTAAGATCAATTTAAAATAATGATCCATTCCTAATATTTATTACTATATGCAATAATTGAATATTTATGATATAGTTAAAAACTAAAACGTATATAATAGTTGTGATGGCACGCTTTAGCCTCAGGACAGGAAACTAAGAAGGACAATTAAAACTGTATAATAGAAAGGTCAGTGTGAAGAGGAGCGCCACCTGGTGGTGAGAGGAGTGACGAAGATGAACTGACGAAGGGTCTGTCGCTCAGAAAGCTCCAGCAGGAGATCCAGAGAGATCCGCCGGTTGTGCATATCCTGCGAAAAGAAAGTACAAATGAAACTTATTTAGTTCTGCCTTCGATGCAAATAAGAATAATCAAAACGCACACGCCCCTTTCACACCGACGCGGTTCCAGGGCCGGTTCGGAGCTAGAGCCTGATAAGCACCGGTTTTTCCTGTTCACACCGCACGGAGCCGGCTCTTTCCCCCGAAAACCTGTTCTTACCGAGCTCGAAGTGTCCGTCTAGAAGCAAGAACCGCACACAGGGGCGCCGTAAGGGGGGGACAAGTGAGGACGATTCTAAGGGCCCGCGACCGACAGGGGCCCCAACTATTTCAGAACATTAAGTAACCAATATCTTTTCATGGGGCCCCAAATCCCTGGCGGCGCCCCTGACCGCATACGCCACGCTTACGTCGGAGGCGGGATCGCCCTCCTGAACAACAACAACAAAAAGTCCACGGTTGTCCAGTTTGTACACAGCGAGGGAAACCCGACTGAGAGCGTGGGCCAGATCTGCAACAAACTGCAAAGGGTTAAGGATTATCGGGACCGAAAGCGAGACCCTCGGACGGAGTGGCAGCGGTCGTCCGAAAGCAAGTGTGTGTGTGTGTGTGTGTGTGTGTGTGTGTGTGTGTGTGTGTGTGTGTGTGTGTGTGTGTGTGTGTGTACCATGTAGACGTCGAACTCGTCGAGGCACCTGAAGGGAGACTCTGTGATCTCCCACAGAGAGAGCATGAAGCAGACGGTGGAGAACGAGCGCTCGCCTCCACTCAGAGAGCGCATGTCACTCAACACGCCCTCATCCCCCCGGCCCGGGGGCATCACCTGCACAGGTGAGACAAGCCAGGTGAGACAAGCCAGGTGAGACAAGCCAGGTGAGACAACTACAGGTGAGACAACTACAGGTGAGACAAGCCAGGTGAGACAACACAGGTGAGACAACTACAGGTGAGACAAGCCAGGTGAGACAACTACAGGTGAGACAACTACAGGTGAGACAACTACAGGTGAGACAAGCCAGGTGAGACAACACAGGTGAGACAACTACAGGTGAGACAAGCCAGGTGAGACAACTACAGGTGAGACAACACAGGTGAGACAAGCCAGGTGAGACAAGCCAGGTGAGACAACTACAGGTGAGACAACTACAGGTGAGACAACACAGGTGAGACAACTACAGGTGAGACAACTACAGGTGAGACAAGCCAGGTGAGACAAGCCAGGTGAGACAACTACAGGTGAGACAACTACAGGTGAGACAACTACAGGTGAGACAACTACAGGTGAGACAACTACAGGTGAGACAAGCCAGGTGAGACAACTACAGGTGAGACAAGCCAGGTGAGACAACTACAGGTGAGACAACTACAGGTGAGACAACTACAGTGAGACAACACAGGTGAGACAAGCCAGGTGAGACAAGCCAGGTGAGACAAGCCAGGTGAGACAACTACAGGTGAGACAACTACAGGTGAGACAACACAGGTGAGACAACTACAGGTGAGACAACTACAGGTGAGACAACACAGGTGAGACAAGCCAGGTGAGACAACTACAGGTGAGACAACTACAGGTGAGACAACACAGGTGAGACAACTACAGGTGAGACAACTACAGGTGAGACAAGCCAGGTGAGACAACTACAGGTGAGACAAGCCAGGTGAGACAACTACAGGTGAGACAACTACAGGTGAGACAACACAGGTGAGACAACTACAGGTGAGACAACTACAGGTGAGACAACACAGGTGAGACAAGCCAGGTGAGACAAGCCAGGTGAGACAACTACAGGTGAGACAACTACAGGTGAGACAACTACAGGTGAGACAACACAGGTGAGACAACTACAGGTGAGACAACTACAGGTGAGACAAGCCAGGTGAAACAACTACAGGTGAGACAAGCCAGGTGAGACAAGCCAGGTGAAACAACTACAGGTGAGACAAGCCAGGTGAGACAACTACAGGTGAGACAACTACAGGTGAGACAACTACAGGTGAGACAACACAGGTGAGACAAGCCAGGTGAGACAACTACAGGTGAGACAACTACAGGTGAGACAACACAGGTGAGACAAGCCAGGTGAGACAACTACAGGTGAGACAAGCCAGGTGAGACAACTACAGGTGAGACAACTACAGGTGAGACAACACAGGTGAGACAAGCCAGGTGAGACAACTACAGGTGAGACAACTACAGGTGAGACAACACAGGTGAGACAAGCCAGGTGAGACAAGCCAGGTGAGACAACTACAGGTGAGACAACACAGGTGAGACAAGCCAGGTGAGACAACACAGGTGAGACAAGCCAGGTGAGACAACTACAGGTGAGACAACTACAGGTGAGACAACACAGGTGAGACAAGCCAGGTGAGACAAGCCAGGTGAGACAACTACAGGTGAGACAACACAGGTGAGACAACTACAGGTGAGACAACACAGGTGAGACAAGCCAGGTGAGAAACAAACCAGGACAGTCCATCTTACTTTAAACAATATTGTTTGTTTACTTCTTATTGCATGCTTCAATGTTTAAATGCTGAAATAAGAAAGGAGTAACTTTACGCACGGAGATGGAGAGCGTCTCGTTGTCGTGGTCGAAGATCATGGAGCCGCAGCAGTTCATCTTTATCATGAAGTTATTAAAATATAATTTACACCTGACCGATAGAGACCTGAAGGAAGAACACAGAACAGCACGCTGTGAAGTCTCTCTGCAGTATTCTGATATTTGCTAGTTTAAGGGTCCTTGAAAAGTCAAGTTTTAAACATTCAATAAAAAGTCAAAAGAAAAAAAAGTAAACTAATAAAATCTAAATTCTGAGAAAAAAGTCAAAATTAGGTGAAAAGTCAAAATTCTGAAAATAATACAATTCTAAGAAAACAATCGATTTTAAGGAAAAAGTCAATTCTGTATTCATAGTATCTGTGCACAAGGTGTAATAGTATTAATGTTAAATATGGGTACCTCCTCAGGACCTTGTATCTGCTCTGTCTGTCCGATATGATGTGTTCGAGGCGGTCGATGAATCTCCGCAGGTCTCTCGCCTGTTTGCTCTTCTGTCTGAACAGAGACACCGCCTCGGCGTACTCCCTGAGGAAGAGGAAACATTTTGATCAAAAATATATATTACTAATTAATACATATAATAATAATATATAATATTTCTGATTTAAGTTCTCATGGTGTCCAACAACATGATTTAGGGAGGGATTCAGGGAACACGAGCATTCTGTCAGTGTAAGCACATTTTGAGCCGATATGTTACCCGACGTGTGTTTGCACCAGATAACCAAAAGGTGCAAAATCTCTTTACTTTGTTTTGACTAATAGTGAAATAATTCCTCACCCAAAAAATTAAACTCTGAAAAAAGTAAAAATTCTAAGAAAAATAATAAAATATGAGAAAAAGTCAACATTTTATAAAAACAAAACATTCTGAGAAATGTAAAAATTGTGAGAAAAAAAATCAATTCTAAGGAAAATGTCAAAATTCAGAGAAAGTGAAACAAACTTTATTTTGTGTCGACTCACAGCGTGTGATTCCTCACCTCACTGTGAGCTGCTGCTCTCCGTGAATGCTCTCGTAAACTTTGATCTTCCTCTGCAGTCG